>NW_028301555.1:5627500-5820000 GCF_042242905.1 Orbicella faveolata
GAGACATTTTCTTTGCCGCTTCGTTTTAGATTTTGTACTTGCGCATCTAGCATGAAGTTTGATCTTGCAAATCTTGGGTCAGTTAAAGTTTGCAGGCCTCAGCTAAATGGCGGGGCATTGAGGTATCTTTCTATCGAATGACGAAATCCCAGCGAGGTAGATCTACTATAATCTTCGCCCTTTTTCGTTCTAGCTTCTGCATAAAATCTGCGTAGGTTTTGATCAAGCTGACCTATTTTCATTGTTTCAAGCGGGGTTTGAATTTGTTTTTCTCCACACTAAGCTGAAAATAACATAAAAAGAAACGGACTATCAAAATTTGGGTAGTAATGGAACTTAACTTTTCAATTTATTTTCATCTGTTATCAAAGTAAGCGCTTTTTAAAACCGTGAAAACGCACTGAAATTGAAAATGTAATTTCGTCGACATTGTCTACGCATTAGCATTTAATTGGGTTTACACATAACTCAACAGGAACAATTTCTAAAAATTTAATAAGTCTTAAATCTTTATTTCGTTTTATCTTTATCGTAAAGCCTATTACTGAGTTCTAACAAAGCTTCAATAACTTTTTGTTTACCTTTAAATGTTGACTCAGACCTGTTTGCGACTTCTTTCGTCATTTTTTGAGTGTCGCTCACTTACAAGCTCTTCAAGTTCGCTTTCGCTTAAACTTGTGTGTTTGCAGGTGGCTCGGGGAAAATGCTCCCAAATAGGTCAAAGGATGGCCTTTCTGTTTCATCTCCACACAAATGTGAAGACAGTTTCGCATTTCTGGCAGAAGGGACGTCGGCCATTACTTTGGAAACAATGTCTGTAAAAAGATTTGCTTTGTAAACATTAGCACACGTCAGCAGCGTACACCCATGGGCAAATAGAAGACGCTGAATTAACCAATCAGAGCGCGCGCTTTGCTTTAGTTATGTTATAACAAAAGTTTGTTGTATTAGAGTAAGTATCTACGGCCTGTTTTTCAAGATAACACGATTACTGGGATATTAAAAACATATATTAAATTTGACCCACCAGTAGGATTACCCGCAAAAATCAGTGCAAATTAAATGCAAAATTTTCCATGCCAAACCTGACTTCTCAAAATAAAGTTAATATATAGTCGAGCCACTTATAAGGGCACACACTTGGACACAGACATTGCCTCTGTAGCAGAGGTATGGAAAATTAAAAATGTAGTGTCACAACTCTATGTGACTAGAACACTAAACAAATGTCAACAACAAAAACAACAACAACAAGCTTTATTACCAAATAAAAAAAGTTAAACTTTACAACATAATATATTAATACAAAAAGGAGGTAATTATGTTTACTCAGGATAACTAAAAAGCTAATCGAGCTGAGTAAAACTAAGTAATGTTTCCGTACAGGAGGTAGGTTGGCACTAAAGCTTGATGAAAGCAATTAATTAGTCAATAAGAAAGAGACGAAAAGAAGAAATAAATAAATAAATAAATAAAATAAATAAACAAATACCAGTTGTAAACTCATGAACAGTAAGACTGTAAGATATTTAGCTTGACTTTGTTTTTAAACGTTTTAAGGTGGCCGAACACAGTTTTTGATACCTGTGTTCATTCACCTTTTTCTCTAAAACCCTTGATCCCTCGGTCGCCAAAACTGGCAGCAAGCAAGTTAACAACACAAACTTTGGTTTTTTGATGGTTAGGCTGACGTATGTGCTGTTGCCATGGCAACATGAATAAATATAAACAGGCCTTTAAAATCGGTTTTGTTTATTTATAGAAAATCTGGTCATAAGATTTTCTTTATAATTTGCATGCAACAAACTTGTAACGATTCTCACAAATTAGCACCATTTTGCTAATAATTTAACAGAGAGATCTTTAATTATCCCTTGTTGAAGGTTCACTGGAATATCTAGAATTTCCTTTGTTAAAGTTCAATTATTTTCAATACTCCAGTTACTTATTTCCTTAACTATTTTCGCGCCAAATTTCGTGAAATTCTAATGAGTGGTTTTCGAGTAATAGGCGTATTTCCGAGAGTGCAGTTTTCAGTCAATCGCAGTTTTTTGACTTACTCTGCATGCGCTGCATTTAACTGGGTTCTTTCGGTAACAAAGAAAAAGCTGAGAATTGCTGGGTTCTTTGCATCGTTACCTTTTCTAGCATCTCTTTGTAATAAAATACTAAAGCCATCAATACACTGGGTTCAATTATAGAGAAAAATAACGCAGATAGTGCGGGCGTTGAGTAAATAAAATGATCGCTGTATTGACGGGTGATGGACAAAACACTTATTAAAAATGGCGGCTGAAGGCGACGCGGAGTGAAAAGAACAGCATCCTCCGTGCAGTGTAAGTATACAATCGCAGCTTCTTAACATACCACTCATCTGAAATAGCATTTTTTAGGGGTAGTCAATTTGAGGGTAGTCCATTTGGGAAGTCCATTAGGGTAGTCCATGGACTAGGGGTCAGTGTTTTGTCCATCACCGTATAAAGCACCACTAAACTTTCCTAAAGAACCGAAACTTAAAAAAACATGCTCATTGATTGTTTATATTAGATCCGCACTACATTGTTTATGTAAGTGTTCGCGTGCACATTCAGCTGAAAATTGAAACTCCAGCTTGGCCAACTGATACTCTTCCTGCGCATACTTGCACGCAATTTACAACAGGAGAAGAGTAACAGCCCAACACAAACTGGACTTTCTGTTGCGATAACAGTCCCAGCCTCATTTTCGTGGACGGTAAAAGGTTTGAGGTACTAAAAGGTTGTGCACACAATTATAAAGTAAACTATTTTGTGTTGTAATAACAGGAATTTGATGGCTTTGTCACGCAATATTCGCGTCTTATCTTGGCGGTGAAATTACCGAACCGATTAAGTTTGATTAATCGAACGTTCAGTTGGGTACTGATAATAATTGCTGTACTCAATACTGTAACTTTAATTTGTTTTTAGCCACCCGGTCATCCGACTAGTCGTGCTAATTAACATTTTCCACACAAGAGCTAGCCTGCGAACAGGCTCCCGGCGAGGACGGAAAAAAAAATTCGGCGAGCAAAGCGAGCCGACGAGCGCGAAACTGAAGAATTCGGACGAGCCTGTTCGCAGGCTACACAAGAGCGCGGTTACAAATGCGCATGAAGAGACCATTATTTGTAGGCAGTTATATGCAGGTCACGTGGTGGGCTCTCGGCCAATGAAAAGGAAAAGATGCATCGAATTATAATTACAGCTATATCATAACTAATATCACATCGATCGGTTAAAGCAACATTTCCATAAAGGGTTACATCAACTGCTTCCTTTAGTTGAAAATATAACCCTTCTTGAATGGGTTAAGTGACTTAAAAGTTTTTTAGCGCCTCATAGAGACTTTGGTCAATTCAAATTTGTCTTATTTGGCTGAACATTTCGGGAAATGAAGCGTCAGGGATTTCAGGTATTAACTTGCTGTAAGGAGTTACTGACAGGAGTTTAGATGATCAGTTTCCTCATTTATGTTTTTTTGCTCCTTGTCATAATTACAGTCTTTCCGCAACTTATGTCATTGGTCACTCAAACTAATCTTAAAAGTTGGAATTCTAATTCCTAATATCGTCGGTCAAAACGATCTCTCAGTTAAGGTTACTTTAACTGTTTCATTTAGTTAAAATTTTCGCCTTTTTAGAATGGTCAAAACGACTATTAAAATTAGTTACGACTATTTTAAATAGTTAGTTTAACTAGTCAGTTTTTACAGTGAAGCCCTCGTCATCTTTGAATTCTTCCCACCCTTCTTCATCAAGTAAGAGTTTGACGAAGCCTTCGCTTTTGTCGCATGGACGAAATAATGGTTTATCGGTGAGTGAGTCAATTCTTATCATAAAGTCGAATTCATCTGGCCGGCAAACCTTCGCTCCTTCGTAAACACTTCCGCTCTTAATAAGAGTGCTTTGAAATCGATTGTCTCGCTTTTCCACCTAGGCTAGAATGTTGGTCACGAATTGCTCGAGTTTCTCACAAATCAATTCGGCTTCACTTTCGTCTTCAAACCTTGCTTTTTCCTCAAAACGTTCCACCATTTCAGCCATGACGATGTAGGTTGACTACTACAATTTACTTTCCCAGAAACCGGCTTTGCATCACGAGAGATTTGTGAATATTGGACCGTTGTTGAGATACTTAGCATAATATGTCAACTTCTTCTGTTTCTTGGAATACAATTATCCGCAAAAGAAATCCTTTCTTTGTTCCAACACTGACATCAAACAGGAACTTTCATTGTAAGTTGATAGACTTTTCCAAAGGAATACATTCATACACTTGTACTAATTTCATTCTAGAAGTGTGGGATATGGTGTCCAACTCGTGATCAAATCAATCGATCTCTTCAGTTTGATACAAAACACTTCTCTACCAGACGTAAACAGAAACATGCAAATTATTCGCTGACGGTCAATCAAGCAGGGACTTAAACGTCTTGATAGAAGGTCTTTTTGCCGTTCTGTCAGTCAAATGGCTTCATCAACCCCCAATTTGGGTTGATTCCTTTGCTTGAAAAGCTAACTAAAAAAGATCTGGAAAGACACAACAAACAGGAACTGTTTTCTGTTGATGATGGCGGCGTTTAAGACATCATTTTGGTTACACTTCATGATGACTAGACTTCGGGTTTATTTGTGGTATTGCTCCTAGTTGTGAAGTGATGGAAAAAAGAATTTATGATGACAGAACTTATGGTGTTCCACTTCAATTCCTTGGAACGTTTTAATGGAAATTTTAAAAGGTTACTTTGCTTCAGTGCATAATTTGCATGTCCTTTATCATAACTCTTCCTAGCTATAATGGCTTCATAACTCTTCCCAGCTATAATACTGGAAATGCCCAAACCTAAAACTACAACTTTTGGTCTCCACTCCTTTACTTATCTGGCAACAAAAAAATGGAATTCTCTACCCAATTTCATAAGGTTATGTAACTTCTCAGACTTCAAAAAGCACATCAGTAAAACCAATTCATAAAACATGTAAATGACAATTTTATAATTAGTTAACATAAGTCAATTGTAAATATGTAAATAGCAATTTCTATTTTAATTTTTCGTTGTCAAATATTTTGTTGCTCGGAAATATTAGCTGGTCAAGCTACTCTGAAATTCGAGCTTAAATAAAGTTTATGTATGTATGTATGTATGTATGTATGTATGTATGTATGTATGTATGTATGTATGTATGTATGTATGTATGTATGTATGTATGTATGTATGTATGTATGTATGTATGTATAATGGCGCGTCTAAGTCAAAACCATTCCTGAACGACTGATCGACTTGTTTGACTTGTTTCAATCCGCCAGTATACAAATGTTCTTATCAATACCAATCTATTAGCGCAAAATTTATCTTGGTGTTTTCTCACAAGTTGAGAAAAGTTTGATCTGTTCAATTCCAAACAATTTCTTGTTAAGACGTAAACAGGAACAAGCAATTATTTTCTGATGGTCAATCATGCAGCAGGTGTGTCGTGACAGAACTAAAGGCATATTTTCCGTTCTGTCAGTCATCAAACCTCACTTTGGGTCGCTCATTCCTTGGCTTGTGTAACAGCTCATATATCAATCCCTAAACTCTTGTTGGTGGGATATTGCACAAAAAGGTTAGTAGCAGTTTGTAATAGCTCGGTCAGTAGCTCCAAGTTTGATACCGGAGCGCTCATTAAAACCACTGCACTTAAACATTGCGGTAAAATGATATGTTCGAGCCATTGCTGTTCTTGATGTAGAGTTTTCAAGGAAACTTCGATGTGAGCCCGTAGGCTATCATATACTCATCGTTGTATTTTACTTTGCTTATAGGAATCGTATGAGCGAATTTGAAAGAAGACGCTAAAAGCAGTCAGTTATTCTGATCTAACTGAGAGGTACGTGCGTCAACCCATACAGTTACGAAATGAGCGAGTTAGACAAATGTCAGTGTAACTTAATTTTAATCAGTTGTTAGTAGATGGAAAATAAACTTTTAAAGTTTTTGTTTGTTACTAAACTACATTCTCAAGATTATGAGATTGGGTTAGTAACTTGCTGTAATGACTAATGAAAACGACAAACTTCAAATCAAAACAAACAAGAAAGTGGCTACGCTGCATGCGCTCGTAGATTACCAGATTTCTAAAATGACCTGACAAGATGAAGGATAGTGTAGTCTCCCAGAGGTTTTAGTATCCCGACGCTTGACAAATTTCAACGATATTAGGGACTGGAAACAGAGAATGGCCCGATGAAGTAGATAGATTCGACGACAATTCCGATTAAGTCCTAAATTTGATCGAAAGATCGTCACGCTTTTGACTAAAATTAATGGCACACTACGGCAGCCCACAGCGATGGCAAGCGCTGATTGGTAGTTTGAAACGGCCTGCATGCCTTTTGAATTCCTTTGGTCGCTGAGTTTGTCACCAATCATATTGAGATAGCTATTTTCGTGATTTCAGCATCGATTTTCTCGGAAAATGTTTGAGGGATGAAATTCAAATTCGGCGAAGAGATAGCCGCCAAGTTGCAAGCCTTGTCTCCCTCTCTTGTCTTGCCGGTTTCCGACCAAAAGTAATTTCGTAAAAAAAAAGAAAACGCTTCAGACGGCCTAGGAAGGCGAAAAAACACCACACATTTAACTTTATTGGGATAGTCAGACCGAGATGTAATAATGCAATATGTAATATGCAATTTTCAGAGCTTTATTCATAACCCTCATAGATTCTGTTCGTTTCATATAGACAACAATTATCAGCCACGAACATATAGGGTGGTTCGCCTGTGGTTTCGTATAAACAATTATGAACAACGAACACATAGAGTGGTCTGTCTGTGAAGAGACAGCCCAATTGTTGTTTTCTGTCGTTGTTTTACTTCAAAAGTCTAATTTTTTCCTTCGTAACATATATAATGTCTTTCATCGAAGCACTGGTTAGGTTGATAATTTTCTTTATTTCGCTACGTGTTTTGTCGGCGGGAATCTAGCAAAATGGTCTCCGTGAGCGATATTTACTGCAGACAAATCGCTCGTTTCCATTGCGTTTGTCTGAGTTACAGGGAATGTTTCATTTGGGTCAAATTTGTCAAAATTCCGAAGCAGAAATTTGAAAGCCAGCTTACCGTCATCAACCCGTGCTCTGTCCTCTGATTAAGCACGCTGTTTCACCCAATCAGAGCGCGCGTTATATGGAAACTTTATTCCAAAAGTTGATAAACAGGAACATGCAATTATCTCCTGTTGGTCAGTCAAGCAAGGACTGGAGCGTCTCGATATAAAACGTATGTTTTCCGTTCTGTCAACCAAATGCTCAAATTAGCCTGATCGATTGAATGATTGATTTGCCTCGTGTCAAATTGCCTGCGATCGTGTCAATTCGTCAAAATTTACTGATCACCTTCCCACGCTAAAAGAACAGGGAAGGTTCATGTTGTCGTTGACTTGCGCGATTCGACTTCCGGTCACAAAGATGCGCTTTATTTGGAAGCAGTTTTTTTTTTTTTTTTCGTGCTCTTTGTTGAAAGAGAGTGCCCCGTGGTCCAACCCCTTACACTTTTATGTACCATTTTAGCAGAAAAGGAACCCCTTTTATATACCTTTCATCGAAAAAAGGTACCTCTTCCACATACCTACTTTACAACACTGCTCCCCCTTTCTAAACCCTTGTAACGTCTATTCGAAGTATTTTAATTGAAGGCCCTTTAAAATACCTAAATGACCGATTTCCCTACCCTTTTATACGCCTCAACTTGTGAAATTCCTACCCTTTTATATACCTGAAGTCTGAAAAAGGTACCCTTTCGGGCTGTGATTACCGTCAGCCACAAGGTTTGTTTGTTGCGACCTTCCAAAACCACGACCACGTCTTCCTCTACCGTCACCTCATCTACTCCCAGTAGTCCTCCTTCCACCATCAGCACCTTTGCTGCCTTTATCCCCTCTGGATCCGGAGTCACCACCACCGCGCTGACGAGCCCGGGGACATTTAACTTCGAAATGGCCAATAACACCGCACATTCTGCATGCTCGGTCACGCGCTGGACACTTCTTGTCTCCACTGAAATGTCCTTCTTGATCGCAAATAAAGCATTTCTTTCCTTTCCCAGAACGTGTATTTTCATCCGACTTGTCACCAACTGCATTCACTTGGTCAGTACCGTACTGTTTCAACCGGCGATCAAGAGCTTCTTGCCACCTCGAAATCCTTAACAAATCATCCAACGTTAGCTCTCCCTCCTTTTCCAGGAACTTTCGACACAGCTTGCTCGAATAACACTTGTCAATAACTTGATCACGGATGTAAACGTTCTCGTTTTCCCCGAACTGACAATTGATTGCTCGTTGACGAAGCCTACAAACGAACTGATCAACGATTTCTCCACTTTCCTGCACAATTTGTCGAAACAAATGTCTCTCAAAAGGAACGTTTACCTTTGGAACAAAATAATCATCAAAAACTTTAACTGTTGCCGCGAAAGTAGCGCTTTCAGCATCAGCAACAAGTGTGAAGTAAATTTCCTGAACGTCCATTCCCGCGACATGTAAAAACAGAGCTCTTTTCTCTGCGTCGTCCGAAACTCCTTTCCCTGTAACGTACAGATTAAATGCTCTTTTCCACCTCTTCAACCGTTGGCTTAAACTGCGTGGTTCTCCTTTTGGATTAAATGGTTCCAAACAACCGACATCTAAAGCGACCGAAGTTCTTCCCGAACTACCCCGAAGCACCACTCGAACCGCCGCTTGCTCCATCTGTCTCGCCTCCCGGTATCACTGAGAGAGAGCCTTGTCGAAAACCTCGACAAAATCCTCGACGAAATCTTTAGTTTATCCTCGTCGCCAATGTAGAGTCGCGGTAAATAAAATAGTTCTTACAGTGCAGCTCAGATATATCCGAACCAAAATATACGCGTAATTCGCGTCAGCCCAATACGCGTATACGCGTATGCATATAGGCACATACGCGTATGCATATGGGCACATACGCGCATGCATATACGCACATACGCGTATGCAGTATACACGCGTATGCCTGATTAGATTGTATGAGCTAACCTATTGTTTTTTCCTTTTCTTAACAGGTCATTGTTGTTTTCAATGGCTTGACAGCATGCCACAGAGCGAGAAAGAGTTTTCTTTATTTTGAATACGCGTATACAGTATACGCGCGTATGCCTTCAGACTAGACTTAGCAAAATGTTAGCTGAAACTAACATTTTGCAATTGGGCACTTGACAGAAAATTAACTGACTGAATATTAGGAGTGGCGAATAGTAAATGCGAGTCTTTGCGAGACGGCGAGACGTTTTTCTCTGCGAGCCCGAGACATTTTGACTTCTTAGATTGCGAGACCGAGGCTTTGAAGCGTTCAGAGTCTTAAAATTCGAGCCCCAGATTTAGTTGAGCGCTAGAATGAGTTTGTTCAGCCTTTAGCCAGTTTCTTTGAACTGACTGCAAATGGAAATTCGATTATAAAGACACTACGTTATGATATCCTAGAGAAAAATAACTGTTTTTCTGGCGTCAAAACGGACGTTGGGGTAGGTTTGTACCTATTTGTGGAATTAAGACAATTTATGAGAATTAAAAGTTAGGATTACCTTTTTCTCGGAAAATTTGTAAGTTGCTTCAATGAACTTCAAAATCAAGTGAAGCCGGAAGACGTCCTTTATAAAAACAGGTAAAGGATTGAATCGGGACTTCGAGACCCTTAGCCTTGCGAAAAATCGAGACTCCGAGACAGCTTCGTATAAAAATCGAGACTGCGAGACGCACATAACCGCTAAAAAACGAGACTGCGAGACCCATGAAATTCGACTAAATTAAAATTTTACGAGACCCAGAGTTTTTGAAGGACCATTCGCCACCCCTAATATTGATTCAAAGAGAGAGTATTTTGCCGTTAGATAAACAATTCACTTTTTTTTTGGGGGGGGGGGGGGGTCAAATAGAACCGGGGATACACGCTTCAATAATTCCATCTTCATGGAACAAACAACACAACCGAAAGATAACATTTTTTCGATACAAAGTAAACACGGTCCAAGCAGCGACTTGGAAACGTGTGCCGAAACGCGCAACTTTGTGTCAATGTGTCAATGTGGACACCAATTTGCCCCCAGTCCCCCCTCCCCTACCAAAAAAAATTGGGGGGGGGGGGGCGAATGACGTCATCTCCATGTTCGTCCATGTGCTTTCTTTCGAGTGTTGTGCAATACCGCGGACTTTCGAGTGTAGAGGCAGTGTCACTTTCGAGTGTCAGTGTTAATGGCATTTAAAAACCTTGGCACACGTCTTCACGAAATGTGAACGACTTTTCGTACGAACAGAAAGCTGTAGTTTGGCTGCGTGTTGTGTACCCTCTTCTCTTCGACCAAAACCATCGCTGCTTTCAGTTTCTGCTGAATATATCAAAGGAGGAAATGTGTGTAGTTTCACTTCGCTGGCCTAGATTTCTGCGCGCAAAATGTGTAACATAAACGAAGGGGTGCAGAAACAGCAGGTAAACTTGAGATGAAACTCGAACCATAATGGACTGAAGTAAATGTTTACGCCTGTGCAACATAGTGTCAGGCCTCGGATAGTAATTGAATATTTTAGCGATTTTTAAGGTCAGTGTTTATACTAATGATACTTCATTTTATGTCTTGTCAGTTCTCAATTTCCGTATTCGGAAATTTTTTCGTTGCAACAAGCATCGGAAGTTCGGTCGTAAGTGGATCGTAAAACGGCTGCTCATTCAGCCAATTTAACGCTTGTTAACAATGATAGGTCTGCAGCTGGATTCCTTCCAATAGTGCCTCTGCTGTTTTGTGGAAATCAGATCGGATTTTGTTTTAGTTTTAACCCTTTTTTATTTCAGTATACTTATGTATCCTTTTAATTTGAATTCTAGATCTGAAGAGGTTGCATTTGTGCAATGGATGAATCGCTAATTAGACTGGGGCTTCGATCACAAACAGTGCTTGGCGGCATTCAACTTGTTTTGGTCGCAATCTTTGGAATAACATTAATTGCTTTTCTTAAAAGCACCTACAACAGAGAGACATTCACTTGTGAGCCCGAAACCAGTTCTATCAACAAACAACTCTGCTATGACGAGTACTCTTCTGCAATGAATCAGTGGTTTCCGCCACTGTATTTTGTGGTTTTGGCCTATGTCGTTCTAGTTGTCCTCTCGATATCCTTCATGCTTTACGGTGCTTTCACTCTTCGGCAAATCGAACGCGGTCGAAAGGAGAAGAAAGATCAATCCGCGAAAGAGGACAGTTTCAAGAGGGCTTACCTTCTACATGTATTTTGTCGACTGATATTTACTGCTGTCATCATAGGAATCTTCTGTGGCATCCAGACTCTTATTGTACCTAAGACGTACAAGTGTTCAGTGGCAGCTGTCGCAACACCGATTCCATTCAACCAGACAGAAACTGATTTGCATTGCCATGATCAGCATTACAGGGAGAAATCAATTTCCAACATTGCCATCATTGCCATTGAAGTCTTTATTATGATTCTATGCATAATCGAGTTTATTCAAGTGAGAAGATTAACTCCGCCGGATCTTTTAATCAAGTTGCTGAGAGAAATCTTCGAGGACGAAAGCAACCCACTTGTAGGTGAGCATGAAAACTTTCAAAGTTACATAATTATCCTTTATATCAATTGACATTTAAAAGCGGTTTTCACTTGAGTTTCCAAAAGTAACTGTTCTTGCATTATGCCGCCTGGAGCGATTTCAAACTTTGTGTCGTTAAACTAAAATTAAAGTAATCACTCCATCGAATCACAAAGGACACAGACAATATACTGAACCAATCAAAACTCGAAGTCATTACATGTAGGTGACGCAAATTCTACGCAAAACACGATTGGATGAAAAAGGGGCGCGAGTTTTTAAGCCAACCGTGAAGCGTAGCTGATGCAATACCAGTTACTTTTCGACACCCAAATGAAAACCAATCTAGAAGTAAAACAAGTTAAACCAAAACCACTGTGACCCTTTCGTACACGTTTTCCCGCGCTTCGCATCAGCTACGTGTATCTGTTTCAAGTTTTGATTGGTTCATTAGATTGCCTGTGTCCTTTGTGATTGGTTAGAGTGATTACGTTGGCTTTGTTCTAAATCTTGATATAAGTACTGGAACTGGTCACTAATCAAACTTAAAAGAACTCAATCAAAATTAACCAAACGATTGGGCTTGATTGAGTTCGGTCATAGAACAAATTTGAACGAAATAAAATTGAACAACTACTCTCACCAAACAAGAACAAAAAAGAATGAAGAGAAACGAACACTAGATACAATAATGGGAAAAAATTAATAGTGGTCGAGTGACATTTAGCATTCAGGTGAAAATGCAAGGATTCTGTTCAATGGCTTTGTTAAAACCTGGATCCAAAGCCGCAAAAACAGATCGACCGTTTGCCGGAAATTTTCATTTATTTGTTGTTTAAACTGTCCCCAAGTCGGAAGAAGACAAAGTCAAGCCAGACGATAAGACTAAAAACTTCCAAAGCTTTAACCTGATTAGGCTTTATAGAAGAAAACGGTAAATTCATTAGGAAATCAATCACCATCAATCCTAACAGCAGGTTGTGCCGACTGTCTACCACGTGACCCATCCTTCCCGTTTTTGTTAAGGTAGGATTACTACACTTACTCGTTTCTTGATACATTGAAGTCCAGACGACCTTACACGGTATAATTCCAGTAAAACTCAACAGGAATACGTGCGTTCACTGAAAATTGCTGACACTTTTTAAAGGATGGATAGCTAACGACCTATATTGTGTTTACTGAACGAATTACTTGCGATTAATTAGAACATATGCCAATCACATATCTTTTGGTTTTTACGTTACGTGCAGACTTGATGTCTTGGTTTCTTACATGTATACCGAACAATAACTCAACATATTAAATGTTAAATATAAAAATGTGACACAGTGGTTGAGAAAAGCTATTCAAAATCTTTAAAATCCCAACGTCTCGGCTATTAGGACAGTTTTGGCTCTACCGACCGCAAAATTTTCGAAATAAACGGAACGTCTTGAAAGGTAGTCCAAAATTTCCAAATGAATTATCCGAGTGGAAATGTGCTTACCAATTGTAATTCTTTGCCGCCATCTTGGAATTTAGATCACATTGAACTCGTCTCTGTCTTTTTCGGTAAATTGGAGCTGTTGAGTAAATGCTGAATCGAAATAACCAATCCAAACGGAACTTGCAATCAGGCAATTTTGCTTACCAATTACATTAAAAATGAAGACGAACCGGTTCCGACAGAGTTGAAAGTGACATTTAGCATCCAGGTCAAAATGCAAGGATTCTGTTAAATGGCTTTATTTAAGCCCGCATTTAAAGTTGCTAACAACCGATCAAACGTTGAAAGAAATTTATTTCGTTGTTTAAACAGTTGTACCTGTCACCCCCCCGGTCGAACCAGAAACAGAAGGTAAGACTGAGATCTTGCAAAGTTGCATAATTATGCATTATTTTATAACTTGGTTGTGTAATAATTATTTATTTCGACATTTACTTACTTACTTATTTACTTACTTAATTATTTGTTCACTTGTTTGTTTGTTTCTTTATTTCCTTATTTCCTTATTTCTTAATTTCTTAATTTCTTTATTTCTTCATTGTTTTCCTTCTCTTCTTTCTTTCTTTCTCTCTTTCTCTCTTTCATTCATTCTTTCTTCTTTTTTTCTTTTTCTCTTTCTTTATTCCTTTATTCCTTTATTTCTTCATTTCTTTATTCGTTTATTTCTTCATTTTTTCATTTCTTCATTTCTTCATTTCTTCATTTCTTCATTTCTTCATTTCTTCATTTCTTCATTTCTTCATTTCTTCATTTCTTCATTTCTTCATTTCTTCATTTCTTCATTTCTTCATTTCTTCATTTCTTCATTTCTTCATTTCTTCATTTTTTCATTTTTTTATTATATCAGATATACAACACCTCGTCGTCCGCAGAAGGCAATCCCTCCTCGACCGTCCGCCACCCTCTCCTGACAGCGTCCCTAGGGGCGAAGAGCTTTGGGGCGCTTTAAAAAGAGTTCCAGTCGACAAGGAACGAGTAAAGTCGCTTCTCGAGGCATGTGCGCCAGTGGATTTCCGAGAACCAGGCAGTCAGGTAAGTTATAAAAAAGTGAGAAAACTGTATTGAACATTACTTCAGCAATGATGTAGAGATAAGAACTGCGTGAATACTATGTGAGAATTAACGTGTAGGTTATGAGATATGAGCAAATGTTTAAATCGCTAGTTGGCATATATATATATATATATATATATATATATAACTAACTGCAGACAGTACTGTTTCGGCCTTCTGGGCCTCATCAGTGCAGTGCTGAAGACTGGGATGGAGGCTAAGCTTAAAAAGCCGCCCCAAATACTACACATGTGGTAGTATCTGAGCCATTACCAGAGTGCTCAAACTAGCGAGCTAGTGAGCATGCGCAATTGCAACAGTAACGACTCATCCCAGTAGAGTGCTCAAACTGGACATGAAAGCAGAGCTTTGTATGCCAGCGAGCTATATCTAACTGCAGACAGTACTGTTTCGGCCTTCTGGGCCTCATCAGTGCAGTGCTGAAGACTGATATATATATATATATATATTCATTAAATGTGGTTCAGGACTTCAGGAGTGATTCATCGTTTTATTGCTACAGACCTGTAAAACGATGAATCACTCCTGAAGTCCTGAACTACATTTAATGAATATACTATGCTCCTCTAAGAGTTGAGCGCTTTTTGAAATCCATTCACCACAAGGAAATAGAATTTATATATATATATATATTCATTAAATGTAGTTCAGGACTTCAGGAGTGATTCATCGTTTTATTGCAATAAAACGATGAATCTCTCCTGAAGTCCTGAACTACATTTAATGAATATACTATGCTCCTCTAAGAGTTGAGCGCTTTTTGAAATCCATTCACCACAAGGAAATAGAATTTATATATATATATATATATTCAAGAAGCGTGCATCCCTTTGAAATCAAGTCGAGAACCAAGCGGCAGATTATAGGACTATGTAACGAAACAAAGTCAGTTTTAGTAGAATACGCTACTTTTTTGTCTCTTGGGCGCTTTTGGTTACTCTCCTTCGCAGTTTACAGTGTGCGTACTCTACAAACACAGCCTAGTTTCCGGAAAAATTCCCTGGTCTTCTGTTGTTAGCCACTTCGCTTCCCAGCAGGTACTCCCTTACATGGGCTATATAGGTATGTGCAGCCCCAAAGAGTAGGGATGTCAGCCGTTTTAGTCATAAATAGGGTATCGATTTTGGCGATTTTGGTCATAAATAGCAACTTTTTCAGGCCATATGGTAGGGAAAATCGCAGATTTTGGTCATAAATAAGATAAGGGTTTTGGGAAGCAGGCCGCACACACCCACCCAATTTTTCTTGGAATACCCCCCCCCCCTCCTTCCCAGGCTTCGCTTTAACCCGAAAATAAACGAAGCTTCAAACAGAGAGTAATTTTCATTTAAAACTCTAAGATTCTCGTTCAAAAGTGTTTTCTCAATTAAATATACAGCCCCTCAGTTTCAGAAATTTTTGAAATTTTTCGTGCAAACCGCTAATGATTCGGGCAAAACTACACGGGAGAAAACACTGTCAAGGCCAGGCTTGCAGGCTTTTTTCTCTGACGTTTGCCTTGGCAAAGGGGAGTTAAGGTCAAATGCTATAAAGATCCAGTGATTCTGTTTTGGAAAAGCCATTTATCGTTTAAATGTGTACGTATCGTAGAAATCCACGACATGGATATTATTTCCATCAACAAAACAATGACAAAAGAATCAAAGCAAACGAAGAACAAGACTTTTGCAATTAGCGTAGAACTTTCAACAAATTATTTGGGTGCGCTATCTTTATTCATTTGTTTTCATTTGTTTCCTTCATTCTTTAGTTTTTGATTTTGATATGTGAGCTAATAATTACTGGACGTATATAGGAAAAATAAATAATCAAGATGATTTGACATGTTTTGTTTCAATGCAGACGGGTAGAACTCCCCTCCATTTTGTAGTGTCCGAAAAGAATGGAGATGACGAACTCATAGCAATGCTGTTAACATATGGAGCAGAAACAAACCTGGTTGACTCTGTATGTTATTTTTCCCTTTCTTGTTGATAAAATGAAAAATTAATAACGATGATGATGATGATGATGATGATGATAGCAGTTAAGTTATTAAAACAACAACAACAACAAAACAGTTAAGATATAACATCTACCTAGTCGATAAAAGTGCCGTTTTTTGTCACTGACTTGTATATTTTAGCTAACTTGTATATTTTAGGTAGAATATACAAGTGAGTGACAAAAAACGGCACTTTTATTGACTATGTCATCTCCTGACTACACTTACTCAATTCTTGAATAAAATATACCTCCCTTCTTCTAATTTCCTTTCTCTCCCTCCTTGCTTGCTTGCTTGATTGCTTGCTTGCTTGCTTGCTTGCTTCCTTCCTCACTCCCTACCTTTCCTACTTCCTCCCTCCCTCCTTTCTTCTTTCTTTCATCTTTGCGTTTTTCCTTTTGTCCTCAACCTACTTCCTCTTTACTTCCCACTCACCTTCTCTTAGTTTTCCTTCCTCAATCCATTGGGTTTACTACTTCTTACTCAGTCACTCCACCACTTATTAAATGTTTGGTCACTACACTACCTTTTTAGTTCATTTCCTTAACTCATTGTCATTTTTCTGTTGACCTTCACAGTTTGATTTAACGCCACTCCATCTGGCAGTCGAGAAAGGAAATTTGAGGGCTGTGCAAAGATTGGTAATTAATGGAGCTGATTGCAACAAACGAAATCGAGTAAGACCTCGTTGTTGTTCTATGTGACATTAGGCCACCAGATACAGTATTTTTGATTCACGGATGGAAAATAATGGTAACAATTTTACTATACTTAATATTGTCGCGGAGAGACTTCCACTAAATGCAGCTATTTGAATCACGGTGAAAGTTGCATGAACTCCAGTCATATAGTCATATATTTGTACAATGATCTCTTATTGGCCTGAAAATATTGTATTCATGTTTCAAAGCTTTAAACCGTTTCGTTTCAAACTTGATCCTTTAAAAACAAATTTCAATATTTTTGGGACCATGATGTCTGTTTTCAAATTGGGTTATTTTCTTAACTTAGGATGTGAGCAATGACGTCAGACCACCATGGCGGTAGTTCAAATAATAGTTCGCTAGATTGATTTAGATAGGGTCTCGTTATGTCTCTTAAGTTAAATACAAATGCAGGTTTTCTGCAAAAGAACCCAGAATTTCATTCCATGGCTATACCGTAAAATTCCGGTTCCCTTATATCAAACACGGAAGACCGCATTTAATCATATAGCCACCAAGAAGAGAATTGAAAATACGACGAGTAGGAAAGTAGTTTTGAGGAGCGTTGAGGTGTTTGGAAATGTGGTAAAATACGGTCGTGAGTTGCTTTATATATCTTCTCGATCGAGAAGATGTATTAAGGAGAGAAAACGAAGAAATGGAATCGTAAAAATCTATGTTAATGGACCTTTTCAGCGATTTTCAGTGAATTCTACTACTTATTTGCCCCCTAAGCATCCCATATATAATAGCTATGTTAAACAAAAGAATTCAAAATGGCCGCCGTATCGACGAAAAGATCCATTATGATCAGATATTTTTTGAAAAGCATCACGTTCATGATTTCCTAAGTTTAAACAATTGAATTGAACAATTGAACAAGATGAATTATTAATGAGTTGAACAAGATGAATTATTAATGAGTTTGAGAAACAACCTGTAAATTATCGTGATACTTTGGCATCCGACGTTCGCCCAGCCTCTCGATGTGCTAGCCTGCAGCCGTTGAGTCATATGTTTCTAATTTCCTATCTTTCTCAAGCAAAATGAAACTCCTGCTGAAGTAGCCCAGAGGAAGCAACATGGAAACGTCTTGAATTACCTCACCTCGTTTCAACAAGCACAGGTATGTTCTTGCAAACACTTATGTGACGTCAGACCAGACTAGCTAATAAACCATTTTACAGTTGTTTGCTCGGTGACCTGGCCTTTGTATGGGCAGCGAGGCTGGGGGTGACCTTGCTTTGATACAGCCCCTCTGCTTTTGCTATGTAAATGCACCTAGTAAGCATTAGAACAACTTGATTTACACAACAAATTTAAAGCAGTGAGGTTTGTGTCAAAACAAGGTCACCTCCAGCCTCCCTGCCATTCAAAGGCCAGGTCACTAAGCAGACAACTGTAGAATGATCTATTCACTGTCAAGCTTTGGAAGTACGTGTATATTTGATCTTGAACAAATTCCCAAGGCAGCGAAGATTAGAAAAATGCCCCATTCGAGAATGAAGCTTGGGTTAAATTTTAGGCAGCTAACGCAACCATGCATAATGCCTTGAGACTGGAAGAATGCAACTTACATAAAATTAAGGTGATTTTATCGAAAAAGAAAAAAGTAACCACAATTTCTAACACCTGGTCCTGTTGTAATTTCAATTCCTGTTACACCGTTACCCGCTACGGGAGGGAATTCTATCCGAAAGTTCAAGTCAAACTATATGAAAATACTGCTGTGTCTGTTATTAATTTGTGTTCTTCCTCATTCCAAGGAGAGAAAGAAGAACATTCACGTGTGAACCGGCCAGCGGTACTTCTCTGAGCCATCCACATCTTCATGTCTATATAGTGTGCTTGATTAAAGGGAATGTAACCTTACGTAACCTCCATACAAGAATTGCATTTCTGGGATAAAAAAGGAAAACTACTGTGTTTGAGCAAGACTTATTATAAGGGTGTGGTGTGTTATTTGATCTGGTGTGTTATTTTAATATAGACCTCCGGGGCAAGTACTCCCATATGAAAAGGTCGGGGATTATCTTTGTCTCGCCCAGGGGTGTAAATAAGGGATTTTAGACTCATTTATGCCTGGGCTTAGGTTATTCAGGTTTTCCACTAATTTAGCTGTCAAAGTATCTTTTAGGGTACACTTGAAGAGTTAACAATTAAAAAAAAACGCTCTCATTTCCGTTGTTAGGTAAGATTTCCGCCGCTCTCTCGAGTCTGGTCTACTAGCCCGGGCTCTCTTCCCGAACGGTGGCTAATAACCAAGCCTGTTCCGTTTTAAGTGCATGGTATCTTTTAGTGGTCAAAAAAGCCACTAGCCATATTCAGACTGATCACCTTTAGGGATTTAATTCCAATTTTCCGACAAGCATCCCTGACCTTCTCATATTGGAGTCATCCTCCGAGTTATAGAAGAAATTTTATGGCCCGCTGTTGTTCAAAGGGCACTGGTATATGACAAACTTTAGGTGATAACGCTTTCGCTTTAAAGCGTTAGCTGTAAAACTTTGAGAAACTTTTCCTTTATAATTCGACTATAATCTCATAAATTTGATTTAATCCTGAAACAGTTTTTGTCGTATTAGAATTTAAGTGGACCACCCTTTTTGTATAAAATCGCAGTTGTTAAAAGAATTGGCTGATACGGAATCTGTTCTCTTTTTTTTTGTCCTAATGTATATACCAAGTTTTAGCGGAAAAATCTGTAAGGCACAATTAAGTGCGGAAAACGGAAAATATAAGGCCTATTACGTGTTCCCTAAAATTTTTCTCTGCCTGTTTTAATTTTCTTGACAAAATCGAGTAAGATTCCTCGCGCTTGGCACCAGAACTCTTCCTTACCAGCGATTTCCCGCGTAGAACGCTTCCGTACCATCGACTTCCTGCGCAGATCGCTTCCTTACCAGCGTTTCCCCGCGCAGAACACGCTTGCCTAATAGTGATTTCCCGCGGAAATGCGTGCTTACCAGTGATTTTGCCCCAGAACGCTACCTTACTAGCGATTTCCCCGAAAATGCGTGCTTACCAGTGATTTCCCTCTCAAAACTCTTCCTTATCAGCGATTTCACGCGCAAAAAGCTTCCTTACTTGCAATTTCCCGCCCAGGACGCTTCCTCACCAGCAACTTGAATTTCCTGCGCAGAATGCTTGCCTACTAGCCATTTTCCGCGCAGAACGCGTGCTTGCCAGCGATTTACCGCGCAGAACGCTTCCTTACCACCGATTTTTGTAAAGAACGCTTCCTTACAAGCAATTTCCCGCGCTTGGCGCCAGAGCGCTTCCTTAACTAGCGATTTCCCGCGCGGAACGCTTCCTTGATTGCGATTTCCCACACGTAAACACTTTCTAACTAGCGATTTCTCGCGCTCGGGGCCAAAACGCTTCCTTAACTAGCGATTTCCCACGTAGAACGTCATCTTACCAGCGATTACCCGCGCTTGGCGCCAATGAGGTGTACTTGTTTCGAGTTATATTGCTGAAATTAATTCATTTGCAACCGCGCGCCCTATATAAATATATCTATATAGATTAGAAAGGCCCTCTGTTAATGTATTAATGTGCATCATTGGTGATCTGTGATAAAATACTAATGAAAGAAAGGTCTTGTAAGCCATCTTAAATCAAGGAAAAGCAGTTTTCTTAAATCAAAAGTAAAGCAGTATGTGTAGCAAACTTCACACTTTAATTTCGTTACAAAATCTAGCTTATTGCATTCTTGCTGCCTAGAAACACCACTCAAACCAAGATATCTAGCTTATATCTGGCTTATTAAATTTTTGCTCCCTAGAAACGCTAACCAAACCAGGTATTCAAGGCAACATTATTTAAAAAGCAAAATCTCACACACAAATAAGAAAGATCCACTCATCTTTGTGCAAAAGGCACTTTTGGACTTGAAACTCAGTTCACGGTCGCTACGACCGGTAACAATATGCGAATCTTACGAACAAAGTTGCTGCATATGACAAACAACAGGATAATAAGAATTAGACTTTCTCTCAAGTTGCACTAGGCGAGTTGACTCATACAGAGGTTGGTTTCCATACGATCACTATACCAGCGCTGCAGAGATTAAGTTTACTCTTTCAGCCATTATGTTGATAAACATTATCTTCATAATACAAAAGTATTTAAGAAATAGAACCCATGTACCGTGTTTCTCTATATCGAGTTTTAGTATATTTCTAATAGCGTTCATTCACGAAATTCCGTTCTCTGATTGATTTCTCTACTCACTATCTAATACGAGCCAATAGGCAAGTGTTTCCACAGCTTTTTCGTAAACATGTTTTCTTTTTATGAAAAATACCCGTTTACTTTGATCATCAAAATGTAAATTCTCTTTGTTCGCGCCATGATTACGTCAACAGTTCGTGCAGGTTCTGTGTTTCTATCGAGTTATAAAAGCACGATTTTAAACCAATCAGCGCGCTTATTTCCTTTGAGTTACTTTCTAAAAGCAATTATCAAACAGGTTAACGGGCTAACACGTGACTTAGTTAACGTGTCCAACACTTGCACATTCTGTAATGATTCGATTCACCACCAATTGCGGCGCTTTACTTTGAGTTATTTTGAGTTATTTTGGCCACGCACAAAATTACTTTACATTGAAGGAAAACTGAAAATAGTAGTTTACTAAGATAGAAATACACCAACGAAATAATAATAAACAACAGAGAGACTAGGATGGTGAAAGATGGAGAAGATTAACACGGATTACAAATGAACAAACTTGAAGAACTTAGGCTTAGTTTTACAAGGTGCGCAAACTGTGACGTAGCTCCTTCAAGGGAGGACGCTTATTAGAGAGGGGTGCTTCTTAGGGACAGGGGCGGCTACCCCTTTTTGAAAATACGCATCTGAATGTGGTACAATATTTAAATGAGAAACAACAGATACTCAAGATCAAGCTCTGAAAGCTCCGATAGGCACAGTGTATAGATGAGATAGCAGAATTCATAATTCTTATTCGTCTAATCAGTATGTTCTATGTCAATGTCTTAAATGCTACTTTCGCTACGAGGGCGCTTACTGAAATAGGCATTATGATCAACGGGGAAATTTCATTAGAAAGGGGGGAAAGCACTAAATCGAAACATTACGGGAGGCGACTGAAAACTCTAGGATTGAAGTAAAACACACCTACATAAGCCTCAAAACGTTATAAAATAGTTCTTTTGTGCTAGCTATTCCTTCAGAACTAAGCTAAGTTCATTTATCCATGCATTAGTAGGCTTTATAGACCGTTCTAAACCATTCAGGAATATTTATTTCACTGTAAACATTGGGCTTCTCAGTTAACCGACTAAACGACTACAACGAAAAATTGTTTTTCGGTGTTTAGTTAGGCCCTTCGTAAAGTTGCTGTACTCTTGATTTAAATTCCCTTGTCTCGATGGTTTTCTCGTGCTCAGGCCCCAGCACGTCTTCTCGAATTTCAAGCCCTTTCTCCAGTTCCTCCAATGCCAATTTCAATTCACCTTGGATCCTTAAAATTGCGCCAAGACAAACGTGGGAGCGAGCAGTATCTGAATGGATCCCAAGCAGTTTCTTTTGAATCTCCAAAGCTGCCATGGTCTTTGTCTTACCCTTCTCCGCGTTATCTCCCGACTCTCTTTTCGCGAGGATCTTGTACGAAGCGGCAATGAAGTACAAGATTGAAGCAGTCCAGGGGTGCTCGCCAAGCTCCCTTTCGTAAACTGGCAAAATGTCTTTTTCCCAGATTCTAATCGCATTTTGATGGTCGGCGCAATACCGATAGGTACCTGGAGAAAAAAAAAAGAGCGAGAGAGAGAGAAAGAAAAGGAAGACGATTGAGCCTGCTTTCCTTTTTCAAAATGAAACTCGCCGTAAACTTTCCTTATACTGTCTAAACTGTTTCTTAGTCGAGTAACATAAGCCCATTTTCAACTCGTGAATTGCGCGCATGTAAAAGACTGAGCGAGTTGTAGGCATGATGTGAAGAATGGCACTCGCTCGCTCGCTCGTTTGGTCGATTCCTTTAAACTTTTCTGGTTTTATGGCTTGTGCGTGTATTTGATATTTTTTGATGAGTAATAAACAAATAAAATTCTGACAAAATGGTGACCTTTGTTGCTGAGAATAGCGAAGTGGTAGAAAGGAAGCCACTGATAACGACCATGAGTACAATCAATTTATTGTCAGACTGCTGGATAATGTAACCATAAAGCTAAACTGGCAACAATCAAAAATTAGAAGAGAATATTGGATGCCTTCAGTTAGCTTGAATTTGAATGATTTCGTTTGTTAACGATTGACCCTCCCTGATAGTAAATCTACTAGTTATTCCTTGTAAATTAATTTATAACACAATGTCTTGAGTTTCCATTCGTAAGCAACCAGTCAGACATATTCTGAGAAAACCAAATAATCACATTTTCCTGTTCAATTTCCTTGATTTACACCCAAATCTGGGTATGTCACATGATATCACTGAGGTTTCATGACTCACTTGCAGCTCTTTACAATCTATACTGTATAATTTTAGAATCAATCTTCCTTTCACAGTGCAAACTCACAAGCTCCTAAAATTTAAAAAAAGGTGCTAATTAAGATCAGATATTCAAACACTGTCACGGTCATGATTTCCTTTGTTAAAACTTGATGAATTATTAATGAGTTTGAGAAGATTTTGTAATACTCACGTGCAAGTTCACTGTAGCCAGCGGCGACATACAAAGGAACACCTAATTTCTTCCGCATGGTTATGCCTTCCTGGATTAACCCGCGGCTTTTCTCTTCGAATTCTTTTCCCTACGAAAGGAAAATCATCCTGGATTAATATAGCTCAGAGAGGCAGCGTGGCCGAGTGGTTAGAGCGCCGGATTTGAAATCCGTAGGTCCCGGGTTCAATTCCCGTTCTGACCGCTAGCTGATGTTGTTCTCGGTGGCCCCGAGTTCAACTTCTCGGCTGCGCTTGTGAATAGCCAACTGGTCTGCCTCTCGCCAGTTGGGATTCTTAACCTAGTTATGTTTATTTGAATATTTATTTATCATTGTTTATTTACATTGGTCCTGAAAAGCCCCAATGGGGAGTGGTCAATTACGTATACAAATGGAAGGGACCAGGTCGTTGGATTAATTTGCATTACCTAAGTTCAATAATTTATTCAGAAAGTTTGTGGTAAACATTTCGGATTGGATGAACATTTTTCAGACCTGGGGTGTGTAATTAAGGAGCTCTACGGAGACCCGCTTAAACTTTGAAGATGTGTAGTTGCAAAACCATTCAAGTTGCGATCGTCAAATATTAAAAGGCAAGTGTTCTTCTATCAGTTAATAGACCTGTGGCACGATATTCCTCATATCGTGAAAGACCTCAGAACAGTTTCCTTTGCCAAAGAGGTAAAATATTATTTTCTTTTCCGAACAATGCTGTAAGGAATTCGGATAATAAAGCAATCCTCTCTTACAGCATCATAGAGCATTATTTACCGGGTTTGTTTTTCTTTAAATTGCCGATCTTTTTTTTTTAAATTAGCTCCACCTTACTATTCGGGGGCTAACTGGAAAACCTCGCGGTCTCTTTAGCCTCTAGGTTCCAATGAATAATTCCGCCACGAAAATATCATTACGGTTTTTTTTTAACAATGTATTTTACAGCGCAAAAATTTGACGAGTGGATTTTCCACCTTCTGCTTCCAATTCACAATTTGTCTGCATATTTGACTGCGTATACACAAATCAAAATGAAATAAAAAGAATGATCATATGGAGAACAGGTTAACTTGATAAATAAAAAATTATTACCTGAAGAAAATAACAAAATCCGAGCTTACTAATGGTGTGCGCACGCGTCTGACACTCCTGTTTCTCTTCTGGCAATGTCATACGGATATCATGTGCTTCCTGAAAGATATGAAAAATTTTGTGGTCTTCCCTGAGGTGAGCCGCATCACAACTTGAAAGTTGTCGGAGCCCAAGAGAATTCAAACTGTCTGCCAGCCTCCCCTTGTCATCGCAATCCCTGGCTATTTCGCAGCACTTCTCATACAGTCGAGTACATTCTCTGGGTGGTGAGAAAACTTTAGCCAAGAAGTCCAGGACTTCAGTACTGTTAGCGACATCGATGGCAGACAATTTCTCTTCTTTAAGCGTCGTGTCTTCAAAACAGTTCTTAAACGCTTCAGTGATGTTTGCTTTCTCTTTTCTGAATGTGGAGATGGCTTCGCAAGCTTGATCTTTGGTGATGAATTGTTTGCTTAGGATTTTGATCCGTTCCAGGTAATGATCATTGAACTTCTTCTTGGCTTTGTCGCCTTCGTCGCCCACCCCTAGGGAGCCACTCTCTTTCCTGCAGAAGGCTTGGACTAAAGGATGTACGCTGTACTTTCCTTCTTCGGTTGTCTGAAGAAGTGAGCCTTTCACCATCTTAGTCTTCACTGTCTCTACCTCGGCTCTGGTGTTCATATCATCGGCAGAGAAAGTCGATGGGAAAACTGAGACACGGACAAGATTCCTTTTTATGTCTCTGGGAAACTCGCCGAGGAATTTCCTCTATAAATTATAGACGTCTTCTGAATTGTTCTTGAGGATGTCAATAGGGTCATTTCTAAGTTGTTCCACCAAAACTTTGGGGTTAAAATCGTTGTTCTGTAAGTACACACAGTTAATAAGAATCAGTGACATCCCACCACAAAGCTTGCATACTTCCTCCAAATATTCTTTGCAGACTACAAAAACATCTTTGAGTAATTTAGCAGATGAGGTGGTGTCCATTGGCTCAAGATGAACCCTGTGTATGTCAACTGAAACAGTGTTTACATTTCTTCGGGTAGTGATCATTAACTTTACCTTTGGCGCTGAAGCTAACAGCGTCTGAGCGAAGCCGACGAAGTCTTCGTGTTCCTGTATATCTTCTGTGTTGTCCAGTACAATAACGGTGTCGTTTTGAAGCTCCGACAGTTTATGAGTCGCCTGGTGCATAATGTCGTCGTGACCTGTCATCTGATCTTCACCGCATAAAACGTAGAGAATTCCACAGCAGATATCTGAGAGGGTCTTCTGCTTTTTAACAAATATAACTCTTTGTTTTTTTCTCGCCAACAAGTGACTTACTCGTATTGCAACCTGTGTCTTCCTCATTCCAGGGAGAGCAACAAGGACGATCATGCGCGCATCTGTCGACAGTTTCTCCATAATTTCATTCTCAGCTTGTGTTCTTTCGATGTAGTTAGGCGCCTGAACGGGAATGTTGGCTGAGAATTGTTTCTCTGGAATAAAAATGAATATAATTTAGCCTGTTTAAACAAAAAAAAAAGCGTTATAAAACGGTCCGAATGTTAATTGCTGTTGAATGTCTATAGTGCACTTGGTCAATGGGCTTAGTTACACCAAGCTATTTCGCGGGTATGCCAATTAAAATAGAAGAACCAAATATTTCAAATAAACATATTACATGGGAAAAAAATCCAATTGGCGAAAGGCAGACCATTTGGCTATTTACAAGCATGGCCGAGGATCTAAACTAGAGTCTACCGAGAAGCAACTCCGGCTTTGTCAGAGACGGACTCAATTCCGCGAACCTCCGGCGCTTTAAGCACTCGGCTACTGTATCACCCATAAATGTAATAAAAACCATAAATGTAATACCAACCATAAATGTAATAAAATTTAACCATAAATGTAATACTAACCATAAATGTAATAACTTTTAACCACAAGTGTAATAAAACCACTAACCATAAATGTAATAAAATTTGCCCATAAATGTAACAAACTGAACAACCATAAATGTAATAAGGCTTAACCATAAATGTAATAAACTGGCTATGACTTCCAAATCAAGGGCCTACAAACTTGCCATTCTCATTCTTCGTGAAATTGACTTGAAATTTTCAATAATACCCCTAAAGGCCTGACTCCTTAAAGAAACAAAAATACTATTTCTTGGTGTGCCATGATCCTAAACGAGGCCCATACGGCGTGAAATATGGCGGTTTTTCCCGAGACACCCTAACGAGACCAAACTTACCAAAGAAATTTAGACCCCAAAGTATAGGTCCAGTAAGGTTTTGCTATAAAGAGTGACATAGTGTGTGTGACACCTCAAAAATACGGACAACGGACTCTTAATCTCGGCCCCAGAGATCAAAGTACACCTTATTCCGGACAAATCCGTCTGTCGTGTGATTTCCGGATGAAGTCCGTTTCGTTCCAGAATTCCAGAATGTATATATAGGAATTAATGAGGCACTCAAGAGTGGGCGTAAATAAGGACATTTCGCTCTGTCCCTTTGTTGTACGTATGATAGAGGTTCGACTGTATTTATATATATCTACTCGGATTTGCGAAATTGTACTATCCGGTGCGAATGTTTATGTGCTTCCGCGTTTCCGTGCGTCCGTGCCGAAGTTATTCGGCCTTCAAGCCAATCTTGCCACATCAACGTTTTGTCCCACATGAGTTTAAAATACAAACCACGCGATTATGCGTCCAGGAAACAGGCGGAAGTTTAGCCTTGACTGCGGGCCCAAAAATAATTGACATGTAATCATGTCAAGTATAAATCCTCGACGCATAACTGCGTGCTTTGAAAACACAAATGTGTAGATGTGTTTTTTTTTTTTAACGAAACGTTAGAGTGTATGCAGAAATGTATGCAGGTATACTTGTTTTTATTGTAAAACTCCCTAATGACGCGTGCGCTAATCACAGGTAGAGTAATTTCACAGGCAAGTGAGAAAATTTCGGGATGTCCCAGCTTCAAGCGTGAACAAAGCTGAAACGGCCCAGTATTATCTCTTCCTGTTGGAACTTTTATCGTCACTTGTTCGCCATTTGTTTATCGGTTGGTAGGTTGATTCATAGGCTAATGCTTAAAATTTTGAAATTAAACCCTCTTACTATTAGAATTTTGTTGGGTATGACAAGCTCGCATTTGCTATGCAAAGTTCGGGAAGTTGGCGAAAGTTGGCTCATTCTCGGTGTAAAGAACCTGCGAAACTTACATAAAACAAAAGAACAAAGAGCAGGAAATTCTAACAAAATCTCCAAAACAAAGAAAATTTCGCACAAGTCCTAACCTTAACTTTTTAGCGAGTATTTATAGTTACTTTCGAAGGAAACTTGTAAGGGAAACAGAAAGTTGCTAGCAAGCAAGCAAGCAAATATAGGCGAGAAAGTAAAGAAAATAGTTTATGAAGTTTCCATGAATGCGATAACAGAGTGTGCTACTAAATGACTACTTATGAAAAACCATTCGTCACTTATTGAACTGCTTTTTCGCGCCTTCCAATCACACGTTCTAAATAAAAACTCTATTGTTCTCGTGTCAGTGAAACGAATAGAAAAGGCACGTTGTAACAGACTCTCAATTCATTCCACGAGTTGAGATATCAGAAGCTATCAGAACTGACTGGAGTACGTTTATGAAGATGTTTCTTGCTTTAAAGGTGGTGTGTTTGCTTATCGTGGTGTCACTTTATGTCAGTATTACTACGGCAAATGCCGAAAATAAGCGAAATCGCCAGATGTCAGCTGTGGATGATGCCGTTTACGACACGCTCGTCCAACTTACAAAAAGCGAATTTGATGTGCCAGTCAAGCAAAGGTCTGCTCAACAAAAAGCGTCTTGCGTTAGATTTTGGAGAAACAAATCAAAGTTTAGCATCCAGAGTGTAAATGGAGAGGAAAAGCTGTTTTTTGACGGGAAAGCGGTCATGAAAAAGTCCGAGCTGCGAGATGTTGTCAGAAAGGAATTTAAACATTGCAAGGGCATTGGAGCAAGGAAACTAAAGCACCGACTAAAGAAGAGGTTTGAAGGTGTTAGCGAGCCGCAGCTCCAACAAGTTTTATCAAGAAGCAAGGCTAATCAAAAAGGTGAATGCACGTTTTACCAACAAGGCCATTTCACGATCAATCCGTGCTCGAGCAGTGCAGGTAAGATTGCATTTTGTCATGTAAAACAAGTAATATCAGACTGAAAACTAGTAGCTTTCCTTGATAGTAAAAGTAAAATTTTCAAACCCAGGTAAGTGGGTATATTAATTTATTTTAGGCGGAATTGAGAACGTTGACAGGGTTTCTTTGCTTTTTTGTCAAGAGTGTCACATCAAGGAAAAAGCGGCAAAATCATTGCGGAATTAAAACAAAAAAGAGTGATCTTAAAATAATACGACTCGACGTTGTTCATGACATTTATCTGAGAGATTAAGCATGACGTTCCACCTCTGCCGTCTGCCGTTTGGCGTTTGTACGCCGAAATGAGTAGATTTGTGTTTGTCGTGAATGTGTGATTATTTTCTCTTTTTTTGAGAGATTTATTTCAGAATTCGATAAAAAGGCTGAACAAAGTGAAATGCAAGCTCGGGTTTGCCGTTTGCCGTATAACGTCATGCTTAACCTGGTAACCTGTGGACCTGTAGCCTGTCGACCACTGTGACCAAGAGATTTTTTTGGTTTCTTTTTTATTTTCCTGCAAAGTCCATATAAAAAGTATTTTTATAAGCTCACATCGGATAAATAAACAATTGCCTCCATTTGGCGGAAAAATTTGTATAGGAAATCGCTCGCGCGACCTTCACGTACCATTCGTGATTAATGTTTTGAACTGTTCTCAAAATTGCACTCGCCTTAAGGCTCGTTCAATTTTGAGAACTTTCAAATCATCACGAGTGCCTCTTAATTGCGAATTGTACGAGAAGGTTATAGTATACTCAACAAAATTGCGATCAACCAATCAGAACGCGGTAACGGTGAGCTTTGTATATATCAACACCGATCCATTCGTGTCTACTTCAGAAACCACTGAAACTCTTCGGTCCAACGTCGGAGATCTTCGAAAGACTTCGGTTGAACCTCGGAAAGCTTCTAAACTCTTCGGGCCAACTTCGGAAATCTTCGGACGTCTTCGGATAAACTTGGGAAATCTTCGGTAGTCTTCGGGTCAAATTTGAAAAAGTTGGAAAGTCTTTTCTTCCGAAGAGTTATCAAATTGTAGACCTGCTAGAAAATTTGCGAGTAAGTTATAAGTTTTATTTAACATGAATGTTCCAAGTATTTCTGAATTTTTAGTGTGAACAAGTTCAGATATATGAAGGAAAATTACGCTGACCAAACAAGAACATGTCCGAACTTGCAAGTTAAATGTCACTTCTAACCGCGTCGCTTTCAATGTGGTAACCCCTTTCGTTTACACGGCGCCAATCGAGATTGTGGAGCGTTTTCAAAACAATACAGTTTCATTAGTCACGTAAATGGCTGTAAACGGCGAAACCGCATCGATTTCAAAACGTTTAACGGTTAAAAATTGACAAACAAAGACATTCAAACATCGCATCCTCATCTTTTGCGTCAAGGCAAAATAGCTCCTGACACCACTTTTTATTTTTCCTTTTAGGTACGCCATCAAATTGACCTTGTAGACATGCAGCGTACGGCAGCAAAATTGCTCGGAAAAACATTTCGGTACATCTTGACAGTACAGGACATTTTTAGTCGGCACGTATGGCTACGCCCGCTTACTGGAAAGGGGAGCAAGCAGGTGGCAAAAGAGATTCAAGAACTTTACTGTGAGGATGGCCCACCAAAGGTTTTGCAATGTGACAATGGAGGAGAGTTCAAGAAGGCAGTTGAACAGTTGTGTCGGAAGCTGGAGGTGAAGATTATAAGAAGCTCACCGTACCATCCCCAATCACAGGGCAAAGTAGAAAGATCGCACCGCACGTTGCGCAAGAAAATTATGTATGACCTTGGACATATGTCAAAAGTTGGAGTGAACTGGGTTTCTCAGCTAAGAGAGTACCAGAAAATCGTCAATGAAGAGCCAATGGATGTCCTCGGTAGTCAGTCTCCATTCGAAGTTTTTTACGGAAGAGATACAAATGCAGTAACACAGAGATTCCCTGGGGGCTTTTGCGGCAAAGAGAGCAGCTCATCCAAAACTGCAAATGTTTTACCAAAGGACAATGATTTTACATAACAAAGTGCTCAAACTACAAAAATAAGAGCCAAAGCGAAGACAGCAGACAAGGTTTGGGATGAGCGATACATCCAACGAAGAATGAAAAACAATCCTCCCTCAAAATACTCTGTTGGAGAAACTGTTCTGATCCGTTTTCCGTTTTCCAAAAAAAGTCGGACTGCGCCAAAACGTCGTTTTGTAGTAGAAGGAAAAATCATTAAAAGCAATTTACGAATTGCAAAATACAAAATATGGTTTTAGAATCCAACGACGAAAAGCCATCAGTGTACTTGGGTATCAGTGGAAGATATTACAAGTTTAACAGCCGAAAAAGAAAAACGCAAAAACGATCTTGCTAAGGAAAGGCTAAAGAACAAGGGAAAGAATCTAAATAGAAAGGAGCACCTATCAAGTCATCGCAAAAAATTTTATATTCCTCTTGAACGCAAGGACAACCGTGAAGCATTTTGGGATCAGGGCTTTGATATTTCGTTTAATCCTGCTGGAGATGGTAACTGCCATTTTGCAGCCGTAGCTCATACTTTGCAAGATGTCGGCATCTACAGGTCAAATGAAACACTTCGGCGCGAGGTCGTTCAATATTTATCAGACAATCCCAATGCTGTGGATGGAAGTCCTCTAGAGCTATTCGCCGCAATGCCATGGTCTGAATATCTTAATACAATAGCACAAAATGAAGCCATGGCTAACCTTTACCTCGTAGAGATAATTGTAATTTCTAGTCGTGGTCCTGAGGGAAGAACTGTCATTAGTCCTCAGAACTGTGAACCTGCGGCTCGGATTTTCCTGGGCCATTATTCAGAGGATGAAGGTATCCACTATGTCTGCTTGGTCGCTAATAATGGAGTTAATCAAGTAAGCGACGAAGAAACAGAACAACAAGAAGAATCACAAAAACAACAAGAAGAAAAACAAGTACAACAGCAAGAAGAACAACAAGAAAAAGAAAAACAAGGCGAAGAAGTTGCGGAGGAAGTTAAACTGGAATCGCTGCCAGAGGAGATCCTTGATATGATAGTAAACCTATCCTTGACAGGACATAATCGAAAAATTGTTAATACATATGATGCCCTAAGCCACACATCAACCAAATTCAAAAGATTAGTTTCTCGATACATTAGAAGACTATCGAAAATAAGCGCTAACAGAGACATGTACCCTGGTCTCCACAGCATGAGACAGATTCTTAAGCAGTATGGAAGAGGTAGCGGACTTGTGTTGGCGTTAAAAGAAATCATAAACAGTCCTCAGTGGATAAATGCTTGGATAAATGTTCTTTTCACTGGCGTTCCAACATGGATGTATGTAACAGCCATCTTTTGGAATAAAGGAAAGAAGGAAAAAAAAGGAAAGAAGTAGCTATTGAAAGCTACTTGCCTTGTATTTTCCAGGACATCGAACGGAAGCACTAGGTTTTTTAGGAAATGTAAAAGACTGTTTTCCACATATGTTAAGGTTATTTTATATATTCGCAATCAACAATAACAGGTATAACGACAATGCAAACCTGACTCTTCACACAATATCTTTAATAATTAGTCGCCGCTATTGTGTTGACGTTGTAATAAACCGAGTTTTGTTCTATAGAATGTTGTTTAGTATTTTACACTTGTATTTCCCATGTGCCTCAAGGGATGTCTAGCATATTTTCTCTGTTTAAAAAACATTTCAGTAATACAAAAGTATAGAACTTGGATCACCTGCTCCACCCAACCAACCTGCAAGTCAGCAGTTCTATTCCGAGAGTCCTATCTCTGTCGATTGTTCTGGCTCCAATAAGGAATATTCAACCCCCTCCCCCTCCCCCTTCGCCACCCTACCACCTTGCTTGACACCGAAAAACGTCGGCAGGAAAGCATGGGCACGCGGAAACGGAGAACATAAGTTTGCAAATCCGGGTGGATATATGGGAAGGTTTGAAAAATTAAAACAGGCGTATTCCTTATAAAGTGATGTTTGACTGAACTCGTCTTGACTCAAAGAGAACCTCAATCTCTTTCAAATGGATGGAATATTATCAACCACCAGCACTTCAAACGCTCTGGTATATAGACTTTCTAATCATACTTGGGTACTTCCTTAATGTTCGCAGACCATAATTATAACTTCTTCGGTTTTGGTCTCTGGGTTAATTAAAATACTAACTTGATGCAAGAGGTCCGTGTCCTGAAGTAAGAAGTGCACAAAGAGAATGACAAGTTTGGAGCCCCTTGATTTGGAAGTCATAGCCGGTTTATTACATTTATGATTAAGCCATATATATTACATTTATGGGCAAATTTTATTACATGTATGGTTAGTGGTTTTATTACATTTGTGGTTAAAAGTCATTACATTTATGGTTAGTATTACATTTATGGTTAATTTTTATTACATTTATGGTTGGTATTACATTTATGGTTTTTCTTACATTTATGGGTGATACAGGCTGAGATATCTTTCTTCATCATATTTGATCAAAATTTGGTTGAGTTTATGACGCCATCAATGGGCTAATTTGCATATTTTAAAAACTCGAATATTTCTGGAACGAAAGCGATAACAGCATTTTTCTGCTCACACAGGATACTTTGTTCCATTATTGTTTCCATTGTTGGTTTCACTTAATTTCACAAAAATCCTGTCATACCTGTAGCTGACGCGAAGCGCGGGAAAACGCGTGCAAAGGACTTTGTTTTACTTCTGATTGGATGAAAAAGTGGCGCAAGCCAATCGTGTAGCGAAATAATGCAAAACCAATTGCCTTTACCGGCTCAAAGGAAAACCGCTTTTACATGTTATTTTAAAGCATAATTATGTCATTTCTTACCTACAAGTGGGTTTTCGTCATCTTCGAAGACACATCCAAGCAACTTCTCTGGAAGTTTATCCGCCGGAGTCAATTTTACCTGAATTAATTCGATTATGCAGAGAATCATAATGAACACTTTAACGACAATGATGGCAATGTTGGAAATTGATTTTTCCCTGTAATGCTGATCATGGCAATGCAAATTAGCTTCTGTCTGGTTGAATGGAGTCGGTGTTGCGACAGCTGCCTCTGAACACTTGTACGTCTTAGGAACAATAAGGGTCTGGTTGCCACAGAAGATCCCAATCATGACAAGAATAAAAATCAGTCGACAGCTTACATGTAGAAGGTAGACCCTCCTGAAACAGTCCGGTTTCTTTTGCTGATCGCGTTTGAGTTCCCGAAGAGTGAAAGCACCGTAAAGCATGAAGGATATCGAGAGGACAAATAAAACGATGTAAGCCAAAACAACAAAATACAGGGGCGTAAACCACTGATTCATTGCAGAAGAGTACTCGTCATAGCAGAGTTGTTTGGTGATAGAACTGGTTTCGGGCTCACAAGTGAATGTCTCTCTGTTATAGGTGCTTTTCAGAAAAGCAATAAATGATATCCCAAAGAATACAACCAAAAATAGTTCAATGCCTCCAGGCAGTGTTCTTGATCGAAGCCCAAGTTTAATTATTGAATCGGCATCCATCGCGGCATGAAGGTAAGTTCTTCAGATCTAGTGTTCAAAACAAAAGATTACATAAGTACTTAATTAAATTAAAATGAAACTTGTTATAACTATATCCATAAACCCACGAGTGTGAAACTAAAAATGAAACAGCCGACCTGATTTCGACAAAACACCACAAGCACTGTTGTTGATCATTATGGAGTAGTTTGGCAAAACTTGAACACTGGAATCTCACCTATGGCTAAATAGTTATTACGCATAACAATAATTAATTCAACAAAACGATGATGTATTCACGTTCGAAATTTTGCCCGCAAAGAAGCCCCATACAGTGCCGATACAGTGATAATCCAACGTTCTTGAAATTAAAAGTTTTTATATAAGCTGGTTGTATTACAAATTTTCTATGCTCAACAGTTGCGAAATGCAAATCGAATGAAAATGGTCGAATTTCAGCCCAGTTGGGACTCGGTAAATAGACCAATTTCGATATATTAAAATTCAGCCTAAAACAATAGACCTCAGTGCGAGGCTCTGGGGAAAAACTACAGAGTTTGTGGGGTTTATTCCCCAGAGCCTCGTGCTGAGGTCTATTGTGTTAGGCTGAATTATAATATATCGAAATTGGTCTATTGAGTCTGAAGATTAAATCGAAGACGTCGTTTTTCTCGGAAACACAAAACTATTTCAAGGAAAAAAAAAAACTACAGCCTATTTGCACTCTGGTTAGGGGCAAGCTATATGCAAAAGACGAGCGAATTTGAGTTTTCCAGCCTTGCCGAAGAAATTTGACTTCGTTTGATTTTTGTGGACATTTATAAGCCGGGGACCACATACCACAACAAATAACACAGGTATGTAAGAACGAGGAAGGTTTACGTTGACGAAGGATTCGTTTTCGGGTTAGTTGATTCGTTGAATTCCTAAGAAGAATCCACAATTGCATGGATGAGAGCAGGAAAGTAATACGCGTTGCCTGATTGAAAGTCTAAACGTTGAATAAATTCCGCACACTTTCACGTAATCTTCAGCTGAATAATATTGTCTTGTCATTTCCGGCCTTTCGCTTTTCACTGTCACGCAATAAAAAAAAAAATATACAAATGGAAAACCCTTCAGTCGATAAAGCTAAGAAATTGTGATGTTATATGAAATAATTGAAGGAGTCACTTCTCCAAGTTTTAGGTCTGGGCATTTTCCCAAACTTCAGATATTCGTCGAAATATTTCGCAGAAATTTACAGGGCCAGTAAGGCAGGATGAAACCGCCATGCTGGTGTACCTAGATCCTGGAACACCAATATGGCGGCTAGAAAATAATGTAAACATCTGGAACTTACTTTGGCTATCTAGGCGACTGATTATTTGTACTGAACAAATAAGCATTTACATAAGAGCTTTTCCTGATGTTTTAACTTCTAAAAAGACAAAAAATCAAGAGATAAGTATATATATTTCGACAAACGCGAACGTAGCTCTGTGTCACGAACCACCATAACTCTGACATTGAAAATGCGCTGGTTTCCAAACGAAGCACGCAATTGAGCTGTAAAATTGCAAACAGATACAAATTTAGCGCCTCTTATGCCTGATGAGGATAAACACTTTGGTAGGTCTTTAGCTTTGGATTTTAGAAAATGATACAAATTTAGCGCCTCTTATGCCTGATGAGGATAAACACTTTGGTAGGTCTTTAGCTTTGGATTTTAGAAAATGATGACGTCACGTAAATTCTATTGACCAAACGTGAAGTCAAGATATCTGGATGTTGGCCAAATTCACTCTCTCATTTTTTTTTTCTTTTGTTTGTTTATGATCGGGATTGCAGTCGATTGAGGTCCACGCTAAAAAAATAACGTGGGCAAATTTCAAGCAATCTTGATCGAGTAAAATCCGTTGCGTTTTGCACTATTTCTAAATAATGACAGTGGGCATTGTTTAGAACTTTAGTTTACTTCAGTTTCCGCCTCTCCAGCTTATGAGCTCGAGATTTCTATTGCGTGATAGTTGACGAGAGCGCAGCCCGAGTCAACTATCAGTCTGGGCCGGAAAAACAATATTCTTATATATAGAAAAAAGAGTGTATAAAAAAGATATATGACCTACGGATTAAAAACTCAGTTCAGTAGCATCAAAATTGCTTACAGAAAGTCCATTTTTCAAGTTGAGTAGCTCATAGCTACTTTGATTAGTTAAGCAAACGCTCAGTTTCATTGAATTCGGAGTGTGAATGGATGAACTTACCTCTCAGTTGGACTGCAATAATTAGCTGCCTTTGGTGTCGAGATCTAAATTCAGCAACACGATTCCTGTGAGACACAGAAACACACCACTGCATCATTTTACCATGATACCGCTAAGTTACAAACGTAGCTTGTTTTAAAAGCAGTGTAGGTAAATTGGCCAAATGGCACAGTCATGCGCGACGTCCAGAGACGTTCGAGGAAATTACAGCCTACGAACTTACCACCTCAAACTAATCTGAAACAAGGATCCTACTTAGAAAAGCCGACTTCTCTGATTATCCCTCTGTACACAAGCAACAAGTCTACAAAATTTCCTGTTTGTAACTGACAGCACTACCTACGGCAAACTGCCGCTTAATTAATAAGCAGTTTGTTGTATAAGCCCTAGGCTTATACAACTTCGTCAAGGGAATTTAAATAGGCTTTTAAACGGAGAGTCTTATAGGCGGAATGTAAAAAACCGTTTCGCAATGAGTTACCGTGTTGATCGAAATACGTTTTCCTTATACTCGTTCAGTTTCAAAAACTGGCATAATAAATCGAGTTCATAAGTTCGAAAATTTCGTTACACCTCGCCAGATTGTACTCCTTTTCCGAAATTTTTATTGGCCACTATAAAGTTCAGGACATTTAAACCGTAATTTCTGGTGAAAGGAAAACGCTCTGTGAATCCGCAGAGTTGAGAAGCGCTCAAGCTTATTGAATTATAAGGTAATAATTTCCGGATTGAAGACGGGAACTGATTTAAGCTCTGTTATACAAGCCAAGGAATATGCCTGCTAACAAGACATTTGACCTTATAACAATTTGATTCCGTCTATGCTTGCATGACCAACGCAGATAATTGAACGTTCCTGTTTTTATCAACTTGTAGGAAAATAGCGTGACTCTTCCTGTTTACGGAGAAGTGTTTTTTATTACAGCTTTGTAAAAATATGACATTGTGCTGAAGAATCTTATGGTGTCAGAAATGTTGTTCCAAGTAACGGCCACTGATTGTTTTACTGATTTTAAGTCAAAGTGAGTAGTTAGGTTTAGGAACTTGAGAAAGTCTGCCTTCTATAGTATTCGCTCATTTCGTAACTGTGCGAGTTAGGGCACCTACCTTTCAGTTAGATCAGAATAATTGACCGTCTTTAGCGTCTACTTCCAAATTCGCACAAACGATACCTATAAGCGAAGAAAAATACGACGGTGTCATTTGATCATAGTACTGGTTTGTAAACCAAAGTACCTTGTGATAGCAGTATTTGCAGTTGTTCATAAATGTCCTCTTCCAGAACTGCTTTTTACCTTTTAAATCAAATCATGGCTCAGTCATGCTGAATTTACCGGCGGAAATATTCGAAGAAATGTTCGAAAAAAGCGTCTTAATCGTAATCGTGACAAGTATTCAAAACGTCATTTCCAAAGTATAATATTCATAGGTCAATATAAAGTCTATCAGCTTACAGAAAAAATTACTCTTTGTTGTCCCATTCCAAGAAAGGAAGGATATGTTTGGCGCGGTGAAATAGGGGCCGTGAAATAGTCAAATTGCGTCTTCATGGCTGAAATTGTAAAGCGTTTTGAGGAAAAGGCAAGGTTTCAAGATGAAAACGAAGCCGAATTGATTCGAGAGAAACTCGAGCAATTCTTGACCAACATTCTGGCGGAGGTGGAAAAGCGAGACAAGCGATTTCAGAGTACTCTTATTAAGAGCGGAAGTGTTTACGAAGGAACGAAGGTTTGCCAGCCAGATGAATTCGACTTCATGATCAGAATTGACTCACTCACCGACAAACCATTATTTCGTCCATGCGACAAAGGCGAAGGCTACGTCAAACTATTCCTTGATGAACAAGAGTGGGAAGAATTCAAAGATGATGAAGGCTTCTTCAACCCACATATGATCTCCCGTTTCTTCAAGAAGCTTGTCAATGCATGTCTAAGTGACACCGAGCTACCTGAAGGACTGGCCATCAAACGAGTAGGGCAAGACGTGTTTAATGAAATATGGTGGCCTGTGTATTCTGGGCTACTGGGAAATATCGATGGCCAAGAAAGTTCACCTGTGATGTACTCGGAAAGTCACGGACCGGCAACAACACTTTACATTGAATGGCAAGGCGGCAATAGTTATAGAAATCTAATCGTAAGAGTGGATTTGACACTGACTTTGGATTATCACAAATCCAAGCTCCCTGTTAAGTTGACAACGTGTTCCCAAGAAATAGATCCAATTCTTCAAAAGTGCGGATTCCACGTTGTTCCCGCTGGATATGACAGCTGGCGTATTTCGTTTTCCATGGCGGAAAAAGAAATTCTGGCCTTTTCTCCGGACGGTTTTAAAGCATGCTGCCGAGTCCTGAAAGTCATGAGAGATGAGATATCGAAGAAACTGAGATGGGATTCAACCTTGATTCCATCATACCTGTTGAAGACTGTCCTTCTTTCAGAGCTGTTCATAACGGACCGCTATCGCTGGGATAAAGATTGTAGGGCCCAAAGGACAATTCAAGCTTTAGAGCTGGCCTTGCAAGGTGTGAAGACGGAGACAATTCCGAACTTCTTCATACCAGGACACAATCTACTAACAGTGGCTGATCACGACAACAAACTGCGCCAATGTGTCCTGGAAGACATGTTAAATCAGATGAAGGGTTTGGAATTGGCGTACACACAAAAGGACGCCAAGAAGATAAAACAACAGATCAGGGCTTTACAAATGACAGATTTGGTGGATTACATGATCTCAGGCCTCCTTACTGGAAAAAACCCGACTGCTGTTTGGAACAAAATGTTTTTAAACATTGATAACCTTCCTTTTAGTCCTTTGGGGAGACGTGGCTCTCGCCGGTTTATGATCAATGACCTCAACATCACAGAGCTTGACGAAGGTGGCTACAGAAGGTTGATCCAAATATGGAAAGTGTTTGAAGCTTTCTTTCAGGAGTTATTGAATACTCTTGAAGGGGAGCTAAATTTGTTAGCTCGTAAATTCTACATCAGAACCTGCGAGATGAAAGAGAAATTCGAGTCTGAGCACAAAGGGCTTTGTGAGCAACAAGTCAAGGAGGTTCCACTTCGTCAAATTGTTATTGAATGGTTTGATGACGTTGTTTCTTGTTACACTAAAGAAGACAACTCAAGCTTGCCAAATATTCACAAAGCAATTTCTCTGGAGTACAAGGCGTCAGGTTTCCTTAAAGACGTTGCTGCTGTTACAGTGAACGAAGGTAGTGACAAGGGGCTTGCTCTTTTAAAAAAGCGTATCGAGCCGTTGCTCTCCATGGTCCCTGAGAATTACATCATGGCCGCTGTTGTTGATCATGTTAGCCAATTAATTCTGCACTCTAAAGAAGTATTGAAACGTAAACTCGATTACATCACGATACCCGAGTTAGATTTAGATTGAGCTCAGTGTGAGGAGACATTGAAAACGCCACTAATTACCAGGAAACATCCCGTATTACGTGGACTCTTGGTTTGTTGTCCAGTCACATAGCGAGGACACTAGATTTTTAACATCCCATAAGTGGACAACTCCGCTAAGTAGACATTTTCTGTTTCCAAGTGTGTGCCCTTGTAAGTGGCTTAACTACACTACATTATTTCGAGCAGTTAGGTTAGGTTGTGAAACTTTGGCCTTGGATGTGTGCGGGTTATCTACGGCCGGATAACAGTTTTCATTATGTTTTTAATTCTCAGCGCTTTAAAGTGCTAGTGAAGCGAAATTTTCCTATGTGAGATTTTTGCCTAGTAATAAAGTTTCAACCTTACTTGGAAACACTGCAGACTTTTTTTTCGCATACGGTAAAACGTCTTAATCCAGTCACAGAGTGAAAAAAGCGTGTTAATCGTAATGGTCACAAGTATCACAAGTATGCAAAACATCATTCTGTATCTGTTGATAATTAATCTATCTTGTTGTTCACTGGCTAGAAGTGCTCAAGCTTACTGCAGTAACGTTATACGTTGCTTAAATGAAGGTCTTTGGGTTATTCCGCATACCTGCTCTCCCTTCTATATATAGCTTTAATTGTCAGCCAAGAATTCAAAGGGGAAACCGGCGCTTATATGCCCGGCGCTTACACAACTTCGTTAGGGAAGTTAAATAGGCTTTTAAACGGAGGGTTTAATAAGCGGAATGTAAAAAACCGTTTCGCAATGAGTTACCGTGTTGATCGAAATACGTTTTCCTTATACTCGTTCAGCTTCAAAAAATGGCATAATAAATCGAGCTCATATCATTTTAAACCAGAGAGGGGCTTACAATGGGAAGTAATATTTTGTTTACAAGTAGATGAGCCTATATATAACCGGAGGGGCTTATAAGCGGCATTTTACGGTATGGCACGCTTTCCGACATTCAACCAAGAGTTCCGTAACTTTTGTAACGGAGTAATTGTTCAACTTTCGAATTGCGAACCATTTAATCGAATTCCGGGAACTCCGAAAGGGAAGTGAAAATTTCAAGTAAAAATATTTCGAAAATTTGGTTACACCTCGCCAGGATGTACTCCTTTTCCGAAATTTTTATTGGCCACTATAAAGTTCAGGACATTTAAACCGTAAATTGTGGTGAAAGGACAGCGCTCTGTGAATCAGCAGAGTCGAGAAGCGCTCAAGTTTATTGAATTATAAGGTAATAATTTCCTGATTGAAGGAACTGATATATGCTCTGTTATACAAGCCAAGGAATATGCCTGCTATCAAGACATTTGACCTTACAACAATTTGATTCAGTCTCTGCTTGCATGACCAACAGCAGATAATTGAATGTTCCTGTTTTTATCAACTTGTAGGAAAATAGCGTGACTCTTCCTGTTTTACGGAGAAGTGTTTTTTATTACAGCTTTGTAAAAATATGACATTGTGTTCAAGAATCTTAAGGTCTCAGAAATGTTGTTCCAAGTAACGGCCAGTGATTGTTTTACTGATTTTAAGTCAAAGCGAGTAGTTAGGTTTAGGTACTTGAGAACGTCTCCCTTCTATCGTATTCGTTCATTTCGTAACTGTGTGAGTTAGGGCACCTACCTTTAAGTTAGATCAGAATAATTGACTGTCTTTAGCGTCTACTTCCAAATGCGCCTAAACGATTCCTATAATGCGTCAGTCAATTCCAGCAGTGCCCATCCCCCCTCCCCGGGCTAACCCCCCGGGCATTAACATTTTTTAAAAATAAATGGGCAAATTCCCCGGGGTTGGGACACATAATATAAGCATTCTAAATGCCCCGGGGTGGGGACGAAGAAAGACGGCAAATGCCCTGCCCCCGGGATCGTCGCCTTCCAACACCTCTGCAGTTTTTTTTTTATTAATCAGTGAGTAAAACGTTCAACTGTTCAGTATTTTAATGCAACGGTAAGACTTCAAGGACAACAGTACGTGTTAGTTGATTCTGATTACATTTATTTCTTTATATTTTTTTTTAACAGTTTGCTAGAGGATAGCTGGGATCGCGGCGGACGTGCCTCCAGCCGCGAGCGATGATAGGTGCCTGTTTTCGCAGGCTACTTTTTCTGTGAAGAATCAAGACATTTTAAATAATGATGCATTGCATTTTAAGCTCGCAAGATCTGTCTTGAAGATCGCATCATTTGAATTCGCAAACCTTAAGTATTTTAACTCCACTTTCATGAATTTGAAAAATGCTGGGCTAGTTTTGAATGCGAAATGCAAAATAGTCGTGTTCACGTCAGTGATTGTTTTGTGATAAACAACATATAGTTCACCTTGTCGTTTATATTTATATGCTTACAAGTGATGAAGAAATATCTAAAATTGAGAAAACACACCTTTAAAACATCTACAAGTTTCTCTAGTCTCTGACGGACAAGTCATTGTTCGACAAACGCCTCGTCTTTCCCGATGAACTCACCCATGGCACTTTCGAAAACACGTGTGTCAAATGCCCGGGGATCGCCCCGGGGTACGCAAATGCCCAGCCCCCGGGCTGCGATAAAATTGCAGATGCCCCACCCACGGGACCGACTACGTGAACAAATGCCCCGCGGTTGACCGGGGGCGGGGGATGGGCACTTCTGGAATAGACTGATGCATAAGCGAAGAAAAATACGACGGTGTCATTTGATCATAGTACTGGTTTGTAAACCAAAGTACCTTGTGATAGCAGTATTTGCAGTTGTTCATAAATGTCCTCTTCCAGAACTGCTTTTTACCTTTTAAATCAAATCATGGCTCAGTCATGCTGAATTTACCGGCGGAAATATTCGAAGAAATGTTCGAAAAAAGCGTCTTAATCGTAATCGTAACAAGTATGCAAAACATCATTCTGTATCGGTTGATAATTAATCTATCTTGTTGTTCACTGGCTAGAAGTGCTCAAGCTTACTGCAGTAAGGTTATACGTTGCCTAAATGAAGGTCTTTGGGTTATTCCGCATACCTGCTCTCCCTTCTATATATAGCTTGAATTGTGAGCCAAGAATTCAGAGTGTCAGGTGAAACTATTTTGCTTCAGTCATATGCTCACGTCGCAGTTTCCCGGAAAACTCTGCATACATGAAGAACAACAATGGTTCGAACACAACCGTTTTAACACAAAGTAAACTTTATTTTAATAAGCGCTCCCAAAACCAAACTCGGTGTTACCGACCTTCACCACAAGATGTTACTAACTTTTTTAAAGTAAGTCTTTATCAACATCCCACCAACAGAACTCCCGGAATTGATCAATGCGCTGTTATAGAAACCAACGAATAAGCCTGCCATCAAAACACATGACGCTGGGTCACAAACAACGGAAATTGTCCAACATTTTTTACAAGTCAGTTGAAATACATTGACACAAGGAAAATCAAACATCCCACGTGGGGTTTGTTGAAGCCATTTGGCTGGATTTTTGGTGGAGACGTGCGGCATTCACTGCCCTATTTCAGATACCCTGCAGTATAGGCGTCATTTTCGAACGGAACGCTCGATAGACCAGGTTTTCGATGCCGCTTTCTTGGATTGTGACCTTTAGAGGGTTGGGGAGATGCGGGGAGTGATCCATATATACTCTTAGTCTCTCCATACTACGGTACGCTCGGGCAGACTGGCCCAGTTTGGCGTGACTTCCCTTAGAAATGCGTCCTCAATCTCAGCATAAACACGCAAAAACGAACTTGGCCAATATCCGGCATTTTGACCTCGCGCTTGTTCAATAACGAATACATATGAAGGAACAGCGTTACTAAAAGATCGATCTCCATTTCAATTTACTGCTCTCGCGTCAAGGTCAGGTGCTTGCTACGGTCTGAATTAATGCTAGGATAACTTTTACTACTCTCTCTCAATTTTCTTGTGTAGTACATCTAATGTAGTCTAGTTAAGTCTAGTCCTATTTGGTTGAACATTTATTTCAATGTTCCTCATTAGGCCATGTCACTTTCAAAGTATAATATTAATAGGGCAATATAAAATATATCAACTTACAGAAATGTTACTTTTTGTTTTCTTGTTCCAAGAAAGAAAGGGTATCTTTGGCGCGTGACTCATTCCGGTGAAAAAAGGGAAAATGAAATAGTCAGACTGCGTCTTCATGGCTGAAACTGTGGAACGTTTAGAGAAAAAGGCAAAGGTTTGAAGATGAAAACGAAGCCGAATGGATTCGAGAGAAACTCGAGCAATTCTTGACCAACATTCTGGCGGAGGTGGAAAAGCGAGACAAGCGATTTCAGAGTACTCTTATTAAGAGCGGAAGTGTTTACGAAGGAACGAAGGTTTGCCAGCCAGATGAATTCGACTTCATGATCAGAATTGACTCACTCACCGACAAACCATTATTTCGTCCATGCGACAAAGGCGAAGGCTACGTCAAACTATTCGTTGCTGAACAAGAGTGGGAAGAATTCAAAGATGACGAAGGCTTCTTCAACCCACATATGATCTCCCGTTTCTTCAAGAAGCTTGTCAATGCATCTCTAAGTGACGCCGGACTACCTGAAGGACTGGCCATCAAACGAGTAGGGCAAGACGTGTTTAATGAAATATGGTGGCCTGTGTATTCTGGGCTACTGGGAAATATCGATGGCCAAGAAAGTTCACCTGTGATGTACTAGGAAAGTCACGGACCGGCAACAACACTTTACATTGAATGGCAAGGCGGCAATAGTTATAGAAATCTAATCGTAAGAGTGGATTTGACACTGACTTTGGATTATCACAAATCCAAGCTCCCTGTTGAGTTGACAACGTGTTCCCAAGAAATAGATCCAATTCTTCAAAAGTGCGGATTCCACGTTGTTCTCGCTGGATATGACAGCTGGCGTATTTCGTTTTCCATGGCAGAAAAAGAAATTCTGGCCTTTTCTCCGGACGGTTTTAAAGCATGCTACCGAGTCCTGAAAGTCATGAGAGATGAGATATCCAAGGAACTGGGATGGGATTCAACCTTGATTCCATCATACCTGTTGAAGACCGTCCTTCTTTCAGAGCTGTTCATAACGGACCGCTATCGCTGGGATAAAGATTGTAGGGCCCAAAGGACAATTCAAGCTTTAGAGCTGGCCTTGCAAGGTGTGAAGACGGAGACAATTCCGAACTTCTTCATACCAGGGTAAAATCTACTAACTGTGGCTGATCACGACAACAAACTGCGCCAATGTGTCCTGGAAGACATGTTAAATCAGATGAAGGGTTTGGAATTGGCGTACACACAAAAGGACGCCAAGAAGATAAAACAACAGATCAGGGCTTTACAAATGACAGATTTGGTAGATTACATGATCTCAGGTCTCCTTACTGGAAAAAACCCGACTGCAGTTTGGAACAAAATGTTTTTAAACATTGATAACCTTCCTTCTGGAGCTTTGGGGAGACGTGGCTCTCGCCGGTTTATGATCAATGACCTCAACACCACAGAGCTTGATGAAGGTGGCTACCAAAGGTTGAGCCAAATATGGAAAGCGTTTGAAGCTTTCTTTAAGAAGTTACTGAATACCCTTGAAGGGGAGCGAAATTTGTTAGCTCGTAAATTCTACATCAGAACCTGCGAGATGAAAGAGAAATTCGAGTCTGAGCACAAAGAGCTTTGTGAACAACAAGTCGAGGAGGTTCCTCTTCGTCAAATTGTTATTGAATGGTTTGATGAGCTTGTTTCTTGTTACACTAAAGAAGACAACTCAAGCTTGCCAAATATTCACAAAGCAATTTCTCCGGAGTACAAGGCGTCAGGTTTCCTTAAAGACGTTGCTGATGTTACAGTTAACGAAGGTGGTGACAAAGGGCTTGCTCTTTTAAAACAGCGTATTGAACCGTTGCTCTCCATGGTCCATGAGAATTACATCACGGCCGCTGTTGTTGATTATGTCAGTAGCCAAATAATTCTGCACTCTAAAGAAGTATTGAAACGTAAACTCGATTACATCACGATACCCGAGTTAGATTTAGATTGAGCTCAGTGTGAGGAGACATTGAAAACGCCACTAATGCCAGGCGACATCCCGTACTACGTGGACTCTTGGTTTTTTGTCCAGTCACAGGGTGATGACACTAGATTTTTAATATCCCATAAGTGGAGAACTCTGCTGAATAGACATTTTCTGTTTCCAAGTGTGTGCCCTTGTAAGTGACTTAGCTATATTACATTAGCTTGAGCAGTTAGGTTAGGCGGGGAACCTTTTGCATGTAAATTGGCCTTTGATGTCTGTGGGTTATCTATAGCCGGATAACAGTTTTCATTACGTTTTTAATTCTAAGTGCTTTAAAGTCTCAGAAACAGGCCGTGGACATTGATCTGTTACATCTAGTGCATGGAGGCTACCAATCAATCTAGATACTTTCGTTGCTTCATGCCATGACAGTGTTTTAATTAAAACAAGGCGATTTGTTATTACTTCAGTATGTTACACCCATTATTGTTTTATTTACCTTGACCAAAGGTCTAGTAGAACTATGTATCTTTTAAACAGAATTGTTACAGTTTCTGACAGGTAATCGAAGTCATCTCAGATGGCTGAAAATTTGATCCATTGACTGATTGCACGTTTGTCATTGATCCATCCTTATTACAGCTGATAGATTAAGTCCTTGTTGCAGAGCGAATTTAGCGATGACTCTTTAGACTGTGCATATGTCAAGTGAACCCAGTTTATTCCGTTGTGCTCGTTTCAGTATCCACGAATTTAAGTGGAATAAAAAAAACAAAACAAAACAAAACAAAACAAAACAAAGCAAAACAAAAACAAAAAAAAAGTCACCTCCTGACGACGATCTCAGCTTCTACTGTGCCTGTAAGGAATCAGTCTTCGCAAGTTAGACTAGTGAGACCCTGAATTTACTGTCAAACATTGTGCAGCCCCATTCTTTGGAAGGTATTGTTTTTCATGCACGACATATCCGCGTTGTCTCATGGTTTCTTCTACAATGCTTCAGCTTACTGTAGAGGCAACTTGGACCCCTACCCCTTCCATACTGTGCCAAATTTCCCACCCCATCAATGTTTGGAAAAATTCCCAACACAAAAGCGCATCGAGTAGTCAAATGCCCAGGGTTTGTTCGGGAAGATGTTGATCGCTGCCTCTATTTGACAGTTAGCTTAATCCAAACGTAAGGGAAGCTTGAGGCTCATCAATATGGCATAAGTAAAGTGAAGCCTTGGAGCCGACTGGCTCATAGCTGCCGGAGCTTATCCCGGTTGCTGTAGCATGAAGCGGCTAGGAGTAATTCTACTTCCCCTGGACGAGATGCTAGTCTATCGCAGATTTAACAGTACTTAAGTAAGAATACAAGAAATTATGCTTAGAGATGGTCGATGAATTGTCAAACACAATTTAGGCCGGCACACACCGGGGGACATATTGAGGGGACATGACTAGTGCTAACACAAAGATATAAAAACTTCTGCACTGTCTAACAAATTAGAGCAGGTACATTATGCCTTTTACGTTGATATAATTTGATAAATCATCATAGCACACGACCTACCACTTCTTAGGTTTAAACTGCTTCACAAATGCGTCCTCAGTCTCAGCATAAACAAGCAAAAAAGAACTTGGCCAATATCCAGCCCTCTTGACCTCGCTCTCGGTCAATAATTTAATAACTCATATATATGAATTAACAGCGTTACTAAAGATCAACTTGCATTTTAATTTATTGCTCTCGCGCCAAGGTCAGGTGATTGTTATTGTCTGAATTAATGCTGGAATAATTTTTACTACTCGCCATCTATTTTGTTGAGTAGTACATTTAATATAGTCTAGTTAAGTCTAGTCTTGGTTAAACCTTTATTTCATCATATTGTTCCTCATTGGGCCAAGTCATTTCCAAAGTATAATATTCATAGGGCAATATGAAATATATCAACTTACAGAAACGTTACTCTTTGTTTTCTTGTTCCAAGAAAGAACTGTTTGGCGCGTGACTCATTCTAGTGAAAGAGGGCAAAATGAAATAGTCAAAGAAAGAAATGTTTGGCGCGTGACTCATTCCGGTGAAAAAGGGGAAAATGAAATAGTCAAACTGCGTCTTCATGGCTGAAACTGTGGAACGTTTTGAGGAAAAGGCAAGGTTTCAAGATGAAAACGAAGCCGAATTGATTCGAGAGAAACTCGAGCAATTCTTGACCAACATTCTGGCGGAGGTGGAAAAGTGAGACAAGCGATTTCAGAGTACTCTTATTAAGAGCGGAAGTGTTTACCAAGGAACGAAGGTTTGCCAGCCAGATGAATTCGACTTCATGATCAGAATTGACTCACTCACCGACAAACCATTATTTCGTCCATGCGACAAAGGCGAAGGCTACGTCAAACTAATCCTTGATGAACAAGAGTGGGAAGAATTCAAAGATGATGAAGGCTTCTTCAACCCACATATGATCTCCCGTTTCTTCAAGAAGCTTGTCAATGCATGTCTAAGTGACGCCGAGCTACCTGAAGGACTGGCCATCAAACGAGTAGGGCAAGACGTGTTTAATGAAATATGGTGGCCTGTGTATTCTGGGCTACTGGGAAATATCGATGGCCAAGAAAGTTCACCTGTGATGTACTAGGAAAGTCACGGACCGGCAACAACACTTTACATTGAATGGCAAGGTGGCAATAGTTATAGAAATCCAATCGTAATAGTGGATTTGACACTGACTTTGGATTATCACAAATCCAAGCTCCCTGTTGAGTTGACAACGTGTTCCCAAGAAATAGATCCAATTCTTCAAAAGTGCGGATTCCACGTTGTTCTCGCTGGATATGACAGCTGGCGTATTTCGTTTTCCATGGCGGAAAAAGAAATTCTGGCCTTTTCTCCGGACGGTTTTAAAGCATGCTGCCGAGTCCTGAAAGTCATGAGAGATGAGATATCGAAGAAACTGAGATGGCATTCAACCTTGATTCCATCATACCTGTTGAAGACTGTCCTTCTTTCAGAGCTGTTCATAACGGACCGCTATCGCTGGGATAAAGATTGTAGGGCCCAAAGGACAATTCAAGCTTTAGAGCTGGCCTTGCAAGGTGTGAAGACGGAGACAATTCCGAACTTCTTCATACCAGGAAAAAATCTACTAACTGTGGCTGATCACGACAACAAACTGCGCCAATGTGTCCTGGAAGACATGTTAAATCAGATGAAGGGTTTGGAATTGGCGTACACACAAAAGGACGCCAAGAAGATAAAACAACAGATCAGGGCTTTACAAATGACAGATTTGGTAGATTACATGATCTCAGGTCTCCTTACTGGAAAAAACCCGACTGCAGTTTGGAACAAAATGTTTTTAAACATTGATAACCTTCCTTTTAGTCCTTTGGGGAGACGTGGCTCTCGCCGGTTTATGATCAATGACCTCAACATCACAGAGCTTGATGAAGGCGGCTACAGAAGGTTGATTCAAATATGGAAAGTGTTTCAAGCTTTCTTTAAGAAGTTACTGAATACTCTTGAAGGGGAGCTAAATTTGTTAGCTCGTAAATTCTACATCAGAACCTGCGAGATGAAAGAGAAATTCGAGTCTGAGCACAAAGGGCTTTGTGAACAACAAGTCGAGGAGGTTCCTCTTCGTCAAATTGCTATTGAATGGTTTGATGACGTTGTTTCTTGTTACACTAAAGAAGACAACTCAAGCTTGCCAAATATTCACAAAGCAATTTCTCCGGAGTACAAGGCGTCAGGTTTCCTTAAAGACGTTGCTGATGTTACAGTGAACGAAGGTAGTGACAAGGGGCTTGCTCTTTTAAAAAAGCGTATCGAGCCGTTGCTCTCCATGGTCCCTGAGAATTGCATCATGGCCGCTGTTGTTGATCATGTTAGCCAATTAATTCTGCACTCTAAAGAAGTATTGAAACGTAAACTCGATTACATCACGATACCCGAGTTAGATTTAGATTGAGCTCAGTGTGAGGAGACATTGAAAACGCCACTAATTACGAGGAAACATCCCGTATTACGTGGACTCTTGGTTTGTTGTCCAGTCACAGAGCGAGGACACTAGATTTTTAACATCCCATAAGTGGACAACTCCGCTAAGTAGACATTTTCTGTTTGCAAGTGTGTGCCCTTGTAAGTGGCTTAGCTACACTACATTATGTCGAGCAGTTAGGTTAGGCTGCGAAACTTTGGCCTTTGATGTCTGCGGGTTATGTATGGCCGGATAACTGTTTTCATTATGTTTTTAATTCTCAGCGCTTTAAAGTGCTAGGGAAACGAAATTTTCCTATGTGAGATTTTTGCCTAGTAATAAAGTTTCAACCTTACTTGGAAACACTGCAGACTTTTTTTCGCATACGGTAAAACGTCTTAATCCAGTCACAGACTGAAAAAAGCGTCTTAATCGTAATGGTCACAAGTATCACAAGTATGCAAAACATCATTCTGTATCTGTTGATAATTAATCTATCTTGTTGTTCACTGGCTAGAAGTGCTCAAGCTTACTGCAGTAAGGTTATACGTTGCCTAAATGAAGGTCTTTGGGTTATTCCGCATACCTGCTCTCCCTTCTATATATAGCTTTAATTGTCAGCCAAGAATTCCAAGGGGAAACCGGCGCTTATAAGCCCTGCGCTTACACAACTTCGTTAGGGAAGTTAAATAGGCTTTTAAACGGAGGGTTTAATAAGCGGAATGTAAAAAACCGTTTCGCAATGAGTTACCTTGTTGATCGAAATACGTTTTCCTCATACTCGTTCAGCTTCAAAAAATGGCATAATAAATCGAGTTCATATCATTTTAAACCAGAGAGGGGCTTATAATGGGAAGTAATATTTTGTTTACAGGTAGATGAGCCTATATATAACCGGAGGGACTTATAAGCGGCATTTTACGGTATGGCACGTTTTCGGACATTCAATCAAGAGTTCCGTAACTTTTGTAACGGCGTAATTGTTCAACTTTCGAATTGCGAACCATTTAACCGAATTCCGGAAACTCCAAAAGGAAGTGAAAATTTCAAGTAAAAATATTTCGAAAATTTGGTTACACCTCGCCAGGATGTACTCCTTTTCCGAAATTTTTATTGGCCACTATAAAGTTCACGACATTTAAACCGTAAATTGTGGTGAAGGGACAGCGCTCTGTGAATCCACAGAGTCGAGAAGCGCTCAAGTTCATTGAATTATAAAGTAATAATTTCCTGATTGAAGGAACTGATATATGCTCTATTATACAAGCCAAGGAATATGCCTGCTATCAAGACATTTGACCTTACAACAATTTGATTCAGTCTCTGCTTGCATGACAACCAGCAGATAATTGAATGTTCCTGTTTTTATCAACTTGTAGGAAAATAGCGTGACTGCTCCTGTTTTACGGAGAAGTGTTCTTTATTACAGCTTTGTAAAAATGTGACATTGTGTTCAAGAATCTTAAGGTGTCAGAAATGTTGTTCCAAGTAACGGCCAGTGATTGTTTTACTGATTTTAATTCAAAGTGAATAGTTAGGTTTAGGTACTTGAGAACGTCTCCCTTCTATCGTATTCGTTCATTTCGTAACTGTGTGAGTTTGGGCACCTACCTTTCAGTTAAATCAGAATAATTGACTGTCTTTAGCGTCTACTTCCAAGTTCGCACAAACGATTCCTATAATGCGTCAGTCAATTCCAGCAGTGCCCATTCCCCCTCCCCGGGTTAATCCCCCGGGCATTAACATTTTTGTAAAATAAATTGGCAAATTCCCCGGGGTTGGGACACATAAGCTTTCTAAATGCCCCGGGGTGGGGACGAAGAAAGACGGCAAATGCCCTGCCCCCGGGATCGTCGCCTTCCAACACCTCTGCAGTTTTTTTTTATTAATCAGTGAGTAAAACGTTCAACTGTTCAGTATTTTAATGCAACGGTAAGACTTCAAGGACAACAGTACGTGTTAGTTGATTCTGATTACATTTATTTCTTTATATTTTTTTTTAACAGTTTGCTAGAGGATAGCTGGGATCGCGGCGGACGTGCCTCCAGCCGCGAGCGATGATAGGTGCCTGTTTTCGCAGGCTACTTTTCTGTGAAGAATCAAGACGTTTTAAATAATGATGCATTGCATTTTAAGCTCGCAAGATCTGTCTTGAAGATCGCATCATTTGTATTCGGAAACCTCAAGTATTTTAACTCCACTTTCATGAATTTAAAAAATGCTAGGCTAGTTTTGAATGCAAAATGCAAAATAGTCGTGTTCACGTCAGTGATTGTTTTGTGATAAACAACATATAGTTTGTATCAATCAGCTAAACTCAAGAAAGACGGGACAACAGAAGTCCGGCAAGAAAACACAAGCACAGGCTTTATTTCAAGTGAAGTCCACATGGAACTGACGCCATCTAACATACGGGAACTAAATGACGTAACGATGTAACGATATGTCACGCAACATGTCACATCTCCCCCAATATAGAAAAAGTAAGTAAAAATGAAATATGAAATAAAATAAAATAAGAAAATAATGAGCCATGCAAATCTAGCATAATAAATGTTCATTGGCAAGTGTTCAATGTCTATAACCCCTTCAAAGTCCAATGATCATGGGCCTGGCCTTGTAGCCACACAGCAAGTTCTATTAAGTCTCTTTAGTATTCAAATGTCAATGTTCAATAATATTGAACCATAACAAGTGTTCAACAAACTAATCAAACATGCGATGCTAAAGTTAGGTTCAGTGTTCAGTACTCAAGATTCAGTAACTGAGGCCAAGAAGCATGACAGTCAAGTATTGTAATCTGCGAGATAGGATGGTCTTTTTACAATCCGTCCTGAGCGGGTCCTTGTTATCACACCACAGTCCGACTCAGCTATCTCTCGGTTGAGTTCAACAAGGGAAGTACCGGTATCCAGGGTGCTGCTTGACTCTCCTTGACAAGTTGAGTCACCGGTTGTGTCAGGAGTGTTTGAGACTTGTGGTGGTAAATTAGTAGTAACCTCAGGAGGCAGCTCATTGGTTCTCTTCAGATAAACTCTGTTTCGTCTGTAAGACGTCCCATCTCCTGTCTCCACTTCATATGACCTCTCATCGAGCCTTTCCACGACAACTCCCTTCTTCCACTCCTTTTTTCCCAGTACAAACGGCTTCATTCGCACAGTGTCACCCTCGCTCAGAGGGGGTAGATCTCGGGCGTTGGTGTTGTAATACCGGGCTTGCCTTTGCTGGACTTCCTTCAATTTCTCTCTCTCGTGAGCCGAGTTGAGTGTCCTTGGCTCCAACAGGGTGCTAGTTGTAGGCAGTAGAGTTCTTGTTCTTCTATTCATGAGCCTCTGGACTGGACTGCTTCCAATGCCTTGTGATGGGGTGTTGCGTTCAGCAAGGAGCCCCAAGTAGAAATCGTCTCCAGCTTTGGCAGTCTTGCGAAGCAGTCGTTTGGCAGATTTGACAGCTGCCTCTACCTTGCCATTGGCTTTGCTGTTGTAGGGGGATGTAACACTATGCTCAATGTCCCAGGTCTTTGTCATTCTCTTGAATTCTGCAGCTGTAAATTGAGCGCCATTGTCACTTACGAGCTGACATGGACTGCCATGTCTGGCAAAATGAGCCTTGAGTTTCTTCACCACAGTCTCAGCATCTACACGGTGCAGCTTGTCCAGTTCCCAATAGCCACTATAGTAATCCACTGTCACCAGGTAGTCTGTCTGGTTCAGGGAGAATAGATCAACAGCTACTTTCTCCCACGGCCTCTGTGGCACTTCATGGGACATGAGGGTCTCTTTGCCATGCGAGATTTCAAACAGCCTGCAGGGCTCGCAGGTTGAAATCCAGTGTCTGAGCTCAGAGTTCATGCCAGGCCAATACACACTTCCCCGTGCCCTCCTGAGACAGCCTTCAACACCAGCATGGGATGCATGTATGTCTCTCTTTACTTCGGCCCTAAGTCCCTGGGGTACAACAAGGCGCTCACCTTTGAAAACGAGCCCATCATAAATGCTAAGCTCATCTCTCATGCTGTAGTAGGGGACCAGTTGGGAAGGAACGTTGGAGTTGTCCTCAGGCCAGCCTTTCAGTATGGTGCTCTTCAGGGCTTGTAAGGTGTCGTCTTGTTCAGTCTCCACTCGAAACTTCTGTAACTTCCCTTGTCCAATGGGCAGGAATTGGACGGCATTGACAACTTCAAATTCATTGCAGGTTTCTTGGCCATCAGCTGGTAGGTATGATCGGCTCATCATGTCTGCCAAGTGCTGTGTGTGACCCGGAGAATACTGCACTTCTATGTCATAGGCCAGACTTCTGAGCAACATGCCTTGTAGACGTTTCGGTGCCCTGTCAAGCGGTTTTTTGGTGATGGCTTCAAGTGGCTTGTGGTCCGATCTGACAACTACCCGGCGACCAAAGGCAAAGTGGTGCCACTTCTCCAGTGCAAAGACAATAGCAAGCATCTCCTTTTCTATGGTGGCATAACGGGTTTCAGGATCTTTAAGTGCTCTGCTAGCGTATGCCAGTGGTCGACCTTCTTGCATAAGTGCGGCACCAATTCCCAGGCTGCTGGCATCACACTGTATAACAAGCTCTTTGTCAGGACTGTAGTAGGCAAGGATTGGAGCCTAAGTGACTAGTTGTTTCACTTCATTGAAAGCTTTGTCTTCAGCATCACCCCAGCACCATTCGACTCCCTTTTGTGTAAGTCTTCTGAGTGGTTCCATTACTTGGGAAAGCTTTGGAAGGAATTTTGCAAGATAATTAACAGTTCCGTTAAGTCTTTCAATGTCCTCCTTGGTCTTTGGTGTTTGCAGCTTTAGGATAGCTTCTACCTTACTTGGATCTGGTTTCAGACCCTCTGTAGTGAGTTGGTGCCCCATGAAATCCAGTTGTTTCACTCTCAGGGTCACTTTCTCCTTGTTGAGGCGGATGGATTTCTCTTCGCAGCGCTGGAAGAGTGATGTGAGGTTTCTGTCATGGTCCTGCGTGGCATCCTCAATGGTGTCTCCAACACCATAGATCAATATGTCATCAGCTATACAGGCAACACCCACCAGTCCTTCCAGGGCTTGATGGAGTCGTTTTTGGAAGATCTCAGAGCTAACAGAGAGTCCAAAGGGAAGACGTCTCCACCTGTACCTCCCGAATGGGGTAGAGAAAGTGGTAAGCAGACTGGACTCTTCTTCCAAGGTACAGTGCCAATAACCATGACTCAGATCAACTTTGCTGAAAACTTTCGCCTTTGCAAGGTCAGGGAGGATGTCATCCAGTACAGGAAGCTGGTAGTGTTCCCGCTTTAACGCGAGGTTAAGGGATCGTGGATCTATGCAGATCCGAAGACTTCCATCCTTTTTGGTTGCAATTGCCATCTGATTTACCCAGTCGGTGGGTTCATCTACGGGAGCGAGAACTCCTACCCCGACCAGTCTGTCAAGCTCCTGCTTAACCTGGTCTCGCAGCTCAACAGGCAGCCTTTTCGGTGGACGAAGTACCGGCTCTGCATCGGGCTTGATGGTCAGACGTACAGAGCCAGATAAGGTGCCAATGTCGCCATTGAATACATCAGGAAAAGCTTTTAAGACGTCTTGCTGGCCTTCAACTACTCCATTAACACTTTCAAAGTTATCATAGTTGACTGTGATCAGCTTCATCTTCTCAGCTGCCTTGCGACTCAGCAGTGGGGTTAGTTCAGCTTCAACAACAACAAACTTCAACATGTACTTCTTGGAGGTTTTGGGGTTCTCTAGGAGGAGTTTACAGGTACCAAGTGCTTTCATTTTTGCTTTGTTCCACATTTCGAGGGAAATGTTGGATGGCTGAATTTCACTGTTGCCTATGCAATTTCTGGGAATGATGCTGACAGTAGCTCCACAGTCTATTTGCAGTTTGACTGGGCTGGAGTTAATGTTCATTTCACAATAGATTGGCTTATCCTTCCTAGATGCAACACCATTGACAAAAGCATTAAGGGTCTTTACAGAGGCCACATCCGAGTCGGAGTCAGAGGAGTCACAGGCCTGATTCACTAGGTGCACCTTTCCTTTCGTCTCACAGACCACAGAGCCCTTCCAGTGATTCATTTTCCCGCATGCATTGCACCGTTTACCCCATGCAGGACACAATTCTTTTTTCAGAACATGAGTCTGCAAGCAGAATTTGCACTTGAGCTTTCGTGACTGCGTGGTTTTCCTGTCAGATGATGGTTCAGGGGGGTCACTCCGTTTGCCATTCGCTCTACGTGATTGGTTTACCCAGTGGACTTCCTCAACTTTTTCACTCGCACCAATTGCCTGCAGTTGAGTTGTGGCACTTTCAGATGTGCGGCAAATATCAATACATCTCGTTAAATCCAGCTTTCGTTCTTGAAGGAGCCTTTTTCTGGCATCGCCATTTCTGATGCCGAGAACAATACGGTCTCGAAGAAGAGAATCAGTCATTCGAGGGCAAGTGCAAAAGTTACATGTTTCAGCCATGTTTCGTAGTGCGATCAGGTATGCATCGAAGCTTTCGCCGACTTCTTGATTTCTTTGGTTGAACTTGAAGCGTTCATACGTCTCGTTGACTTCACCCGTGAAGTACTCGTCAAACTTGGCTATTATGGTGTCGACCTTTTCGGGGTCTTCGCCGGTGTTGTACCGAAAGGCGTTGAAGATCTCCAATGCACCTTGACCGATGGTACAGAGAAAAAGGGCTTTTTGATATTGAGCATCTTGGCTGGTAATCTTCGCTACAACCGCGTAGTTAATCCAGGTTTGTTTCCATAATTTCCACTTTTTCGGCGAACAGTCCGCAAGGTTGAGTGGAGCAGGAGGTTTTACATGTGGTAATGGCGGGCGATTCGGTTGAGCAGCGCTCAAGGTTTGTGCAGAAACGGCGTCAGCTTCAACTCCGGTTGCAGGCATGACTTGCAGCGGTTCTGAGCAGATTCTCAACCGCTGCCACCATGTATCAATCAGCTAAACTCAAGAAAGACGGGACAACAGAAGTCCGGCAAGAAAACACAAGCACAGGCTTTATTTCAAGTGAAGTCCACATGGAACTGACGCCATCTAACATACGGGAACTAAATGACATAACGATGCAACGATATGTCACGCAACATGTCACATAGTTCACCTTGTCGCTTATATTTATAAGCTTACAAGTGATGAAGAAATATCTAAAATTGAGACACACCTTTAAAACATCTACAAGTTTCTCTAGTATCTGACGGACAAGTCATTGTTCGACAAACGCCTCGTCTTTCCCGATGAACTCATCCATGGCACTTTCGAAAACACGTGTGTCAAATGCCCGGGGATCGCCCCGGCGTACGCAAATGCCCAGCCCCGGGCTGCGATAAAATTGCAGATGCCCCACCCCCGGGACTGACAACGTGAACAAATGCCCCGCGATTGACCGGGGGCGGGGGATGGGCACTTCTGGAATAGACTGATGCATAAGCGAAGAAAAATACGACGGTGTCATTTGATCATAGTACTGGTTTGTAAACCAAAGTACCTTGTGATAGCAGTATTTGCAGTTGTTCATAAATGTGCTCTTCAAGAGCTGCCTTTTACCTTTTAAATTAAATCATGGCTCAGTCATGCTGAATTTACCGGCGGAAATATTCGAAGAAATGTTCGAAAAAAGCGTCTTAATCGTAATCGTAACAAGCATGTAAAACATCATTCTGTATCTGTTGATAGTTAATCTATCTTGTTGTTCACTGGCTAAAAGTGCTCAAGCTTACTGTAGTAAGGTTATACGTTGCCTAAATGAAGGTCTTTGGGTTATTCCGCATACCTGCTCTCCCTTCTATATATAGCTTGAATTGTCAGACAAGAATTCAGAGTGTCAGGTGAAACTATTTTGCTTCAGTCATATGCTCACGTAGCAGTTTCCCGGAAAACTCTGCATACATGAAGAACAACAATGGTTCGAACACAACCGTTTTAACACGAAGTAAACTTTATTTTAATAAGCGCTCCCAAAACCAAACTCGGTGTTACCGACCTTCACCACAAGATGTTACTAACTTTTTTAAAGTAAGTCTTTATCAACATCCCACCAACAAAACTCCAAAAATTGATCAATGCACTGTTATCTGAAGCCAAGGAATATGCCTGCCATCAAAACACATGACCCTGGGTCACAAACAACGGAAATTGTCCAACATTTTTTACAAGTCAGTTGTAATACATTGACACAAGGAAAATCAAACATCCCACGTGGGGTTCGTTGAAGCCATTTGGCTGGAATTTTGGTGGAGACGTGCGGCATTCATTGCTCTATTTCAGATACCCTTCAGTATAGGCGTCATTTTCGAACGTAACGCTCGACAGACCAGGTTTTCGATGCCGCTTTCTTGGATTGTGACCGGTAGAGGGTTGGGGAGATGTCGGGGAGTGATCCATATATACTCTTAGTCTCTCCATACTACGGTGCGCTCGGGCAGACTGGCCCAGTTTGGCGTGACTTTCCTTACAAATGCGTCCTCAATCTCAGCAAAAACACGCAAAAACGAACTTGGCCAATATCCAGTCATCTTGACCTCGCGCTTGTTCAATAACGCATACATATGAAGGAACAGCGTTAATAAAAGATCAATTTGCATTTTAATTTACCGCCCTCGCGTCAAGGTCAGTTCATTCAGTGCTACTGTCTAAATTATTGCTGGAATAACTTTTACTACTCGCTCTCTATTTTCTTGTGTAGTACATTTAATATAGTCTAGCTTAGTCTAGTCTTATTTGGTTGCACATTTATTTCAATGTTCCTCATTCGGTCAAGTCACTTCCAAAGTATAATATTCGTATTTATATATAAAATCTATAAACTTACAGAAACAATTACTCTTTGTTGTCTCGTTCTAAGAAGGAAAGGATATAATTGCCACGTGACTTATTCCGGTAAAAAGGGAAAAACGAAATAGTCATACTGCGTCTTCATGGCTAAAATTGTGGAACATTTAGAGAAAAAGGCAAGGTTTGAAGATGAAAACGAAGCCGAATTGATTCGAGAGAAACTCGAGCAATTCTTGGCCAACATTCTGGCGGAGGTGGAAAAGCGAGACAAGCGATTTCAGAGCACTGTTATTAAAAGCGGAAGTGTTTACGAAGAAACGAAGGTTTGCTAGCCAGATGAATTCGACTTCATGATCAGAATTGACTCACTCACCGACAAACCATTACTTCGTCCATGCGACAAAGGCGAAGGCTACGTCAAACTATTCGTTGCTGAACAAGAGTGGGAAGAATTCAAAGATGACGAAGGCTTCTTCAACCCACATATGATCTTCCGTTTCTTCAAGAAGCTTGTCAATGCATCTCTAAGTGACGCCGGACTACCTGAAGGACTGGCCATCAAACGAGTAGGGCAAGACGTGTTTAATGAAATATGGTGGCCTGTGTATTCTGGGCTACTGGGAAATATCGATGGCCAAGAAAGTTCACCTGTGATGTACTCGGAAAGTCACGGACCGGCTACAACACTTTACATTGAATGGCAAGGCGGCAATAGTTATAGAAATCTAATCGTAAGAGTGGATTTGACACTGACTTTGGATTATCACAAATCCAAGTTCCCCGTTGAGTTGACAACGTGTTCCCAAGAAATAGATCCAATTCTTCAAAAGTGCGGATTCCACGTTGTTCCCGCTGGATATGACAGCTGGCGTATTTCGTTTTCCATGGCGGAAAAAGAAATTCTGGCCTGTTCTCCGGACGGTTTTAAAGCATGCTGCCGAGTCCTGAAAGTCATGAGAGATGAGATATCGAAGAAACTGGGATGGGATTCAACCTTGATTCCATCATACCTGTTGAAGACCGTCCTTCTTTCAGAGCTGTTCATAACGGACCGCTATCGCTGGGATAAAAATTGTAGGGCCCAAAGGACAATTCAAGCTTTAGAGCTGGCCTTGCAAGGTGTGAAGACGGAGACAATTCCGAACTTCTTCATACCAGGAAAAAATCTACTAACTGTGGCTGATCACGACAACAAACTGCGCCAATGTGTCCTGGAAGACATGTTAAATCAGATGAAGGGTTTGGAATTGGCGTACACACAAGAGGACGCCAAGAAGAGAAAACAACAAATCAGGGCTTTACAAATGACAGATGTGGTGGATTACATAATCTCAGGCCTCCTTACTGGAAAAAGCCCGACTGCAGTTTGGAACAAAATGTTTTTGAACATTGATAACCTTCCTTTTGGTCCTTTGGGTGGACGTGGCTCTCGCCGGTTTATGACCTTTGACCTCAACACCACAGAGCTTGACGAAGGTGGCTACCAAAGGTTGAGCCAAATATGGAAAGCGTTTGAAGCTTTCTTTAAGAAGTTACTGAATACTCTTGAAGGGGAGCTAAATTTGTTAGCTCGTAAATTCTACATCAGAACCTGCGAGATGAAAGAGAAATTCGAGTCTGAGCACAAAGGGCTTTGTGAACAACAAGTCGAGGAGGTTCCTCTTCGTCAAATTGCTATTGAATGGTTTGATGACGTTGTTTCTTGTTACACTAAAGAAGACAACTCAAGCTTGCCAAATATTCACAAAGCAATTTCTCCGGAGTACAAGGCGTCAGGTTTCCTTAAAGACGTTGCTGATGTTACAGTGAAAGAAAGTGGTGACAAGGGGCTTGCTCTTTTAAAACAGCGTATCGAACCGTTGCTCTCCATGGTCCCTGAGAATTACATCACGGCCGCTGTTGTTGATTATGTCAGTAGCCAAATAATTCTGCACTCTAAAGAAGTATTGAAACGTAAACTCGATTACATCACGATACCCGAGTTAGATTTAGATTGAGCTCAGTGTGAGGAGACATTGAAAACGCCACTAATGCCAGGCGACATCCCGTACTACGTGGACTCTTGGTTTTTTGTCCAGTCACAGGGTGATGACACTAGATTTTTAATATCCCATAAGTGGAGAACTCTGCTGAATAGACATTTTCTGTTTCCAAGTGTGTGCCCTTGTTAGTGGCTTAACTACATTACATTATGTCGAGCAGTTAGCTTAGCTGGGGAAACTTTTGCATATAAATTGGCCTTTGATGTCTGCGGGTTATCTATGGGCGGATAAAAGTTTTCAATATAATTTTAATTCTAAGCGCTTTAAAGCCTTAGAACCAGGCCGTGGACACTGATCTATTGCATCAAGTGGAGGCTACCAATCAATCTAGATACTTTCGTTGCTTTATGCCTTGACAGTGTTTTAATTAAAACAAGGCCATTTGTTATTAGTTCAGTATGTTACACCCATTATTGTTTTATTTACGTTGACCAAAGGTCTAGTAGAACTGTCGATCTTTTAAACAGAGTTGTTACTTTTTCTGACAGGTAATTGAAGTCATTTCAGATGGCTGAAGATTTGATCCACTGATTAGATGTTTGTCATTGATCTATCCTTATTACACCTAATAGATTATATAAGTGCTTGTTGCAGAGGGAATTTAGTGCTGACTTTTTATACTGCACATATGTCAAGTGAACCCAGTTTATGTGATTATTAAAACTCAAAACAGAAGGGCAAACAATATACAGAAAACCTCACCGCAAAGTTACATTATTAACTCAAATCAAAATCCTACCTTTTCGTGTTAGCTCAATCGGGCTCTGAACAACCCGATCCAGGAGCTCCGCTTTTAGGCTGGCCTAAATCTATATATTAATTTATGCGATGCGTTAACGAGCAAGAGCGGACAATTTGACAAGTGTGCGGATCCACAGCTACTTTGACAACGTCATGACGAAATTTATGATCAATAACAGGACAGATGCATGAGAAACTGACCTCAATTTGTTAATTACTTAAGAAATAGAAAACATGTACGTGTTTCTATCGAGTTTTAGTATAAATCTAGCAGCCTTCTATCACAAATGCCGTTCTCTCGTTCTCTCTCGAAAAAGCTGTTGCCACAGCTTTTTTGAGTTCTCCCAAACTTTCACGGAGAACATGTTTTCTATTTCTTTTAGAAAACACCGGAACGAAAAAAAGGAAAACAGCTTGTTAACTTTGATTATCAAAGTGTAAATTCTCTTTGCTCGCGCCATCATTACGTCAACAGCTCGTGCTAGGTCTGTATTTCTATCGAGTTATAGAAAGACGACAATTTTTAACCAATCAGGTTGTATATTTCCTTAGGACTGTTTTGTAAAGTCATTTATCATCGACGTAAAATGAGTGTGTACTGCTTGTAAAGCAAAGCTTTAAACGATTTCGAAGCAGGCAACTTAAAAAAGTTGACGTGCAAGAAATCAAGGAGAAGCGCAGAAGGGACTGTTAAAAAGAAGGGAGAAGGAGAAAAGAAATGAAATATAATTTTTAAAAAAATGTTATTTAAAGGTCACTTGGCCCGGTGGGGGGGGGGGGGGGGGAAGTCCCACGTAAAAAAGGTCGGGAATGCTCTTTAAAAATTTGAACTAAACTCTATTGGAGACAAAAGTGGGCGTGGCTCCAGCGTACAGGTGTATAAATAGGTACCAGCAACTTTTTGGACAACCTGACAGAATACTGGAAAGTAACCCATCGATGGACTAGCACCCAATCCGGGAGGAAGGGGGGGGGGGGGGGGGGAGGGGTAGCTGGTGTTTTCTAAGAGTAGCGAAGATATGACGGATCTCTCAACTATCTCCAATACACAGAATCGTGAAAAATGTTGCGAGTTTGTGGATGTGTGATTTTGTTTCTTAAAGGAGACCCCATAGACCCAATTTATAAATGGCTGCTAATTGAAAATTATTTTGTAAGTATTAAAATTAGTTCAACTAAACTAGTTTTTGAGTTGATAATTAACGAATTTTTTCTCTCGAACGAGGTTAGTTGGGCTTATTTAAATGCATACAAAAGAATTTTAAGTTGGCAGCCATTTCTGAATATGGTCTATGCCGTATGGAAGCACATTAGAAATAAATTATAACCCCTGTTTAGTGAACAAACATTAGCGCTTTAAAGGATTTTCACCGGGGCAATTACTGGCCCAGCAAATAATCAACCTATCAAAACCAGAGCAAACGCTTTCAAACAAGCGATTTCCCGCGCTTTTCGCCAGAACGTTTCCTTACAAGTGATTTCCCGCGCTTGGCGCCAGAACGCTTCATCTATAGCCATGCATTTCCCGCGCTTGGCGCCAGAACGCTAGCTTCCTTACTAAGGACTCTCGCGCTTTTCGCCAGAACGTTTACTTACAAGCGATTTCCCGCCCTTGGCGCCAGAACGTTTCCTAACTAACTATTCTCGCGCTTGGCGCCAGAACGTTTCCTAAATAACGATTTCCCGCCTTGGGGCCAGAACCATCCTCACTAGCTACTTCCAGCGCTTGGCGCCAGAACGCTTTGTCTCTAGGTATTTCTCGTGATTGGCACCAGTGATGTGTATTTGTTTTGAGATATGATTGGCCTATTTTGCTGCTCAAATGAACTAACTTCAATTCAAAAATTAAAAATCTGCGTCCTGCTGTTTTGTGTGATGGCATACTAAAGGAGAAAAGGTCTTGTAAGTCCCCTTAAATACAGGAAATGCAGCTTCAATACTTAAAAATACAACAAACATCACACTTTATTTTCTTCAAAATGTCAAGCTTATTACATTTTGCTGCTTAGAAATACCAATCACACCAGCCATTCGAGGCAAGGTTAAAAAGTATGTAAATAGCTTATATCTATCTTTTACTATTATATCTCTCAGTTAGTACGCGCGTTGTGATTGGTCAATTTAGCGGGCCGTATTCTCCTGTAGGACCCGCTAAAATTTCAAGTTGTTTTTGTTGCCAAACTGTTCCGTGATTTATCACCAAGTGTTCTTAACTTTTATAGCAAGTAAAAGTTTGAAACTTTCTTTTACTCTAAATTGTGTAGTAAAGCGTGCTAACGACTTAAAAACAATTTCAAATTGGCTCGTTTTGCTTTTGACGTGCGTGAGAAATTTGAAGCCGTTCCGTGTGAATAGAAATCGTTCACGAACGCGCGTCAGGCACACAGTAGAGATATAATAAATATCTTACTAACCTCGTCCTCTCGGTCCGTACTGTAAGTTACGGATCCGTAACTTACAGTACGGACCTCGAACTCGGTTAGTAAGAAACAAGTGACAAGTTGTGTTTTTATTTGTTGTCTATTAGAGGGAATAGGGGAAACGTATAATTTCAGAGCTGAACAAAGAGTTTCCAGCAATCTGATTAGTTCAGCGATCCCTTCTATGAAGCGGTTTATATAACATTTTTGAGGCCCGGCTGCTAAGCTCGCCACCTTTTCGCAAGTGGACATGGCGGACAGTTGGTGAATTAATTTTTCATCTATTCGGAAGACATTACCCTAAGTCCAGGATATTTGAAAGGATAGAGAATTTTCAAAATGACTCCTGTCATCCTTGGACCAAAAATCCTTTCAAGAACTCGTGTTAAAGGCAGTTAAGAATCGTAAACGCAGTGGTTACGTTGATTGCCAGCAGGTCAGATCGATTGACCGAAATCTGTTTTTCTCCAAACTAAAGCTACTCATTTTGAGACGATCATGACAACAGTGGATGAAGTCAACAGCGATAAAACAAAGGTACCGGATGAATTTATTTTTTGTAGTGTTTTGCTTGCTTGTTTTACTGCCGAACTGGATGAGTAAACTAATTCACAATCGATGTAAGCTTACATGTAAGCTTCTTATTAACGAGCAATTGGGTCCCTGTTTTATGTTTTAGTCCGTATTCTCTTTTGTTCAGCTCTGAAAATATACTAAAACAATTATTTGCCTCAGGCTCAATGAATGTTAAATAACATTTTTTTTACCTAAAAACACCAATCACACCAGGCATTCAAGGCAAAGTTAAAAAGTATGTAAATAGCTTATATCTATCTTATAACATTTTTTTACCCAAAAACACCAACCACACCAGGCATTCAAGGCAAAGTTAAAAAGTATGTAAATAGCTTATATCTATCTTATAAAATTTTTTTACCTGAAAACACCAATCACACCAGGCATTCAAGGCAAACTTAAAAAGTATATATATAGCTTATATCTATCTTATAAAATTTTTTTACCTGAAAACACCAATCACACCAGGCATTCAAGGCAAAGTCAAACAGTATATAAATAACATATCTATCTTATAACATTTTTTTTTACCTAAAAACACCACTCACACCAGGCATTCAAGGCAAAGTCAGAAAGTATATAAATAGCTTACATCTATCTTATAACATTTTTTTTTACCTAAAAACACCAATCACACCAGGCATTCAAGGAAAAGTTAGATAGTATATAAATAGCTTATATCTATCTTATAACATTTTTTTTTTACCTAAAAACACCAATCACACCAGGCATTCAAGGCAAAGTCAAACAGTATATAAATAACATATCTATCTTATAACATTTTTTTTTACCTAAAAACACCACTCACACCAGGCATTCAAGGCAAAGTCAGAAAGTATATAAATAGCTTACATCTATCTTATAACATTTTTTTTTACCTAAAAACACCAATCACACCAGGCATTCAAGGAAAAGTTAGATAGTATATAAATAGCTTATATCTATCTTATAACATTTTTTTTACCTAAAAACACCAATCACACCAGGCATTTAAGGCAAGGTTAAAAAGTAAATAAATAGCTTATATCTATTATGACATTTTTTACCTAAAAACACCACTCACACCAGGCATTCAAGGCAAAGTCAGAAAGTATATAAATAGCTTACATCTATCTTATAACATTTTTTTTTACCTAAAAACACCAATCACACCAGGCATTCAAGGAAAAGTTAGATAGTATATAAATAGCTTATATCTATCTTATAACATTTTTTTTACCTAAAAACACCAATCACACCAGGCATTTAAGGCAAGGTTAAAAAGTAAATAAATAGCTTATATCTATTATGACATTTTTTACCTAAAAACACCACTCACACCAGGCATTCAAGGGAAAGTCAGAAAGTATATAAATAGCTTACATCTATCTTATAACATTTTTTTTTACCTAAAAACACCAATCACACCAGGCATTCAAGAAAAAGTTAGATAGTATATAAATAGCTTATATCTATCTTATAACATTTTTTTTACCTAAAAACACCAATCACACCAGACATTTAAGGCAAGGTTAAAAAGTAAATAAATAGCTTATATCTATTATAACATTTTTTTACCTAAAAACACCAATCACACCAGGCATTCAAGGCAAGGTTAAAAAGTATATACATATATCTAAGCGATTTCGCAAAAAGCACTAGGTGTTTGCTTGGATTCGGGCTGTAAGCTAGCGACCTTAAACCCAGGGGGGCTCCGTTAAGGCCAGACCGTGCACATGGCCGAAGCACTGGCCTATCTGCTGGTGGTTTGCTGGCCACCAGCTGCCAAAATCAGGGGGGAGGGTAGAGTGTCTTGTACTGACACCCCCAGCTAGCTACACTTTGAGTTTTTAGTGTTTTCTAGGTATTTTACTCAGTTTTTAACCTTGTTCAAGGCTTCTGTGTTGACATGGCATCCTGCTGGACTGGTCCATGTCACGTGCATGCGTGAGGGACCAATCTCCCAGCCAGACGGGGGGGGGGGGGGGCGTGGTCAGAGGACTTTTGGCCGGTGGGACTGTCTTTGAGTCAACGCGGGCATGTTTTTGCGAATTTGGTCAGATATATTTATAGCTTATATCTACAATGAAACTTACTACATTTTTGCTGCCTGGAAAAACAAATCAAACCAAGTCTTCAAGGCTAGGTTAAAAGTATACATATATAGCTTATATCTAGCTCATTACATTTTGCTGCCTAGAAATACCAATCAAACCGGGTTTTCAAGGCAAGGTTATTTAAAAAGTAAAATCTCACGTACAAATAGGAAAGACCTGTTAACTGATATTTGGGCAAAAAGCACTCTGTTTCGGACTTAAAACTCATCACAAGGTATACGACCAAACACAATACTCTAGTCTACAAAGCTGCTGCACATCACCGACAAACTTAGTAAAACAACAGCATAAAAAAACCTCGACCTCCTATCAAGCACCAAGTGAGTTGTCATTTCAGTGTAGAAGAAACCTTACCCTGACATTGATGATAGAAGTCTTTTGCCTAGAAACACATGCATTAGGATAAGGCCTCGACCATGGCCATACAACGGCGAAAACGCAGCTTCAATTCATTTTACGGTTAGGCCTACCGTCTGCACTAATCCGTCACATGCACGAAAACGGAGCTATTCGAAAACGCTCTTCAAACCGAAGGAACATGAAAACGGCGGCTTTGCGTTTCAGTGTGTACAGAAAACAATTTTGAAAACAGGTGTCTACATAAACGATCGCGTCACGATCATTATGTGATTTCCCTGTTCGAGCTTTTCTCAAACACAAATCCAAAAGTAACCGGTAGCTAGTGTGGACGAAAACATTTGATGCGTTTTGATTTTCATATCTCTTCAGGATAGCGTGGACAGAGCCTAAGGTTATCATTTATGTAAAATGTCGAAGTTTTGTTGAATGTCTATCTGATAGTGGTCAATGCGCTTAGCTACAACTATCCACAACTATGAAATCAGTCTACTCCACGAGGAACAAAAATATGCATTCCCAACTTGTATTTAAAAAATGCGGATAACTTTGAGAACATTAGAATATTGGAACATTTTAAGACGAATTCTTCTAATCCTGATATTTTGCTTTCTCAAGCGAAGCAACCGAATATGCTTCAGTGAATTTACTTTTTAGGAATCTTATAGATGGTCATTGCTTACTGAGCCTATATCCCGTTTTTGCTTATATGCAAACTGAATCGATCAGGTGGTCAAAAAGATCTACGGATTATCATGTTCTGCATGCTATTTGTTCAGTTTTCAATTCACACGGATTCTGATTCAGTAAATACACAAAAGTTTAAGTTCACTCTTTGAGAATCCTCTGTGCTGATAAAAATGTCATGCATATAATAAGTAATTATCTAATATTTGAGCCAGCCCAGTTAAGGCCTCCAACACCTGCCATGGCATGGCTGTCATTAAGAAAACCGCTAAGATTAATAAAGAACAACATACCTGAATAAGGACTAATATTTTCTTTTCTTCAGTGCCAAATTGAACGTTAAAGGAAAGTAATTTTAAGGTGAGCTATCCTTTTCAATAATAAGCTAAGCTCACCGATCCATAGCTATTAGTAGGTTTTAGTGACCGTTCTCAAATTCATTAATAATTCATCAAGTTAATACAAAGAAAGTCACCACCGTCAAGGAGACTATTGGATACCCGGTCTTAATTAGCATATATTTTGACGATTTTACTTCTCCGTGTACCCCTTAGTTTTTGTTTCGATTGACGACTGAAGATATATCAAACACTCGACACTTACTCAAACCCCTTGAAGTTCGTCAAAAATACTCCGCTCTGCATCGTATTTTCAACTCCTTTCTTGGTGTTTGGGTGTCCCGATGAAAATAAACTGCTTCTCGATCTCGACTCTTCGTTAAGTCGTTGAAATTCTTCTATTTTCTTCCTCGTAACAATCGTTTTCTCATGATCAGGGCCAAGCACGTTTTCCCGAATTTCAAGTCCCTTCTGGAGTTCCTCCAATGCCAATTTCAATTTACCTTGGATCCTTAAAGCATCACCAAGACAAACGTGGGAAGGAGCAGTATCTGAATGGTCCCCCAGCATTTTTGTTTGTATCTCCAGAGCTTTCTCGAGCCTTCTCTTGGTCTTGTCGGCGTAATCTCCCGAATTATTTTCACCTGCGAGGGTCATGTACGAGTAACCAATCCAGTATAACAACGTAGCAGCCCAGGGGTGCTCGCCAAGCTCCCTTTCGTAAACTGGCAGAACTTTGTTTTCCCAAGTCTTGATTGCTTGTAGATTGTCGTTGCAATAACAATAGGCATCTGAAAAAAAAAAAAAAAAAAAAAAAGAGGAAAAGCGATTAAGTCTACTTTCATTTTTTCCCAAAATTAAACTATCCTGCCACAGCCTATATCCAACGAGTTTTGCTGAGGCCTTGATAACCTCGTTGTTATGTGAAAACCGGAGTCCAGTCTGGTCCAATTCGCGGGGGGGGGGGGGGGGGGGGAGTGGGGTGCGGGTTGAGGGGATACTCATAGAAAAAAATTGGGTGGGGGTGTGCGGCCGTTACCCAAAATCCTTAGCCTTTTTATGACCAAAATCTGCGCTTTTTTCCTACCCCATTTATGACCTGATCAAAAAATCAATACCCTATTTATGACCTGATCCTTTAATCAATACCCTGTTTTAGACCTGCCTGGACCTGCCCTACAATTAGTCACCTAGTTCAGAGCGATGTTAAGGCATTGTTGAGGGCTTTTATTGATGTTCTTATTGATAATGATGAAAAAGTAGCTTCTTACAAAAAAAACAAACAAACAAACAAACTCCCTTCAAGACGAGTGCAAAAGCCATCCCTACTAATGACCAAAATGGCCAAAATCGATACCCTATTTAATTCTAATTCAGAGTATTCTATCTGTTTAGAAATGAAGGGATTAAAAAAAGATTATTTACGTTTTGCACTTGACGAAGTTTTCGAGTTTGGGCATACTGTAGAATCCATGACGGTCATATGGACTAAAAGTAATAGTAGACATTACAGCTGTCTCCGCTCTACGATTATGGTTTCCTTTATTTTCTCATGAATGATTCTCTTGTTATTGATTTCTTTGTTTTAATCAGTAGTGGTTTTAGTTTTTTCAAATATAGTTATTTCGTCACCTACGCAGGTGAGAAATTTTAAAACATGAGCGGTAGGTACCACTCATGTTATGAATTTTATCGCCAGGTAACAAAAAGAACTCCTTGCGATCTTTGACGCTGGTTGACCCCTATTTTTCTTTTAATGGATCATTTCCTCTACCCATTTTCTACGTTTAGCGAAAAAAAAGAAAATCTATCGATTAGAAGTGCACCATCGAATTCTGACTACCATGGGAAGAAGGAAAACGATAAAGGCCCTGGGGAGAACGCGTGACAAAACAACTGAAACAACAGTGCATGCATAATAACCATAACTTCAAGTTCATAGCACAAGTTACAATGACACACCAAAAACATCGCTGATTATTAGAAACCAAGAATAAGCGTACAAACTAAAGAGAGCCGAGGAAAGAACACGCGCAAACACGATGTTTGTGAGGCAAAGCACGCATAATACAAACGTCATTGAATATTACAAACCAAAAATACACGTGCAATCTGAAGGCAGCCGAGGGAAGAGCACTGCACAAACCCTGCGTTTGCGAGGCAAAGCACGCATAACATAATATACGGATTTAGCCAAGCATAAAACTGAGCTCCCGATTGCAATAGGTTAACCAGTAAAGGAAAAAAAAAAAAAAAAAAGAATTTGTTTTTCTTGGATCAGAAACTCAAAAAATGATCAATTGTGGGCATGCATGTAAACAAACTATACCAAATAAGCCTACCCAAATTTTGCAAGATTGTAGAAATCACGAACGCAATGTATCAGGGACTTTCCAAGAGACGATTGTGAAAGGAATATCTCGGAAGAAAAGTCAACAACGTGCTAGAGGTTAATTTACGCCGAAATTGTTCCTTTGCACGCAACTCGCGCCTTCTCCCCCACAGTAATAACCTGGCTTGAGCCTGCTATCCAATCGAAAACCAGTACCGTGGGCAGCCATAAAACTGTACTGTCTAAATTGTTTCCTAGTCAAATAAAATGAGGTCATCCTATGCAGGTCATTAATAAATATAACATGACATAGCTCAAGGAGCTTTTGATTTTATCAGTTTGTGATATTTACGTCCAAGATCACAGTTACCAGCGGCGACATACAAAGGAACACCTAATTTCTTCCGCATGGTTATGCCTTCCTGGATTAACCCGCGGCCTTTCTTTTCGAATTCTTTTCCCTACAAAAGGAAAATCATCCTGGATTAATATAGCTCAGTATAAATGGAAGGGACCAGATCGTTGGTTTAATTTGCGTTAACCAAGTTCAATAACCGATTCAGAAAATTTGCGATAAACATTTCATCCATTTTAAGCATTTTTCAGACCTGGTGGGTTTTTACTTCCTCGTAACATAAATATTTCTTCTTTTTCAAAACAATGTACTATATTAAAAATGTAACGTAAACAGCGGTGATAGACATGGTAAACCAGTTCATTTTCACACTAAACTTCGTTATCTGGAGAGACGCGTTTCACTTGAAACTTCGTGTTATTAAATTACTGTGGGTCGTTATTCTCCCACCTGGTTTTTCCCAGTCAAGATTCCAGACCCGTAAAAATAACGACGTAAATAGATGTCACAAAATCGTAAGACTACAGTTGCTTTGAAAATGCATGTTGCTTAACTAGCATAGGAAACGTCAAGTTTATTATAAAAATACATTGGTTTCCCATGTTTGTCATCGTGGCTTATGTTATATACTTAATCAAGCTAGGTTGGCCTATAAAAGTATATCAAACAATGAAAGAGCGCTCAGGCAAGCAGGATAACTTTGTCAATGAAATGTTCTTACCCGACGAAGATAACACAACCCGAGTTTGGTAGTGGTGTGCGCATGCGTCTCACTCTTCTGTTTGTCGTCGTCTGAAAATTCCGTACGGATATCATACGTTTCCTTAAATATACTAAGAGTTCCTTAGTCACGCCTGAGGTGAGCCGCATCACAACTCAAAAGCCGCCGGAACCCAAGAGAATTTAAACTGTCTGCAAGCCTTTCCTTGTCATCGCAATCCCTGGATATTTCGCAGCACTTCTCATACAGTTGAGCACATTCTTCGGGCGGTGATACAACTTTGACCAAGAAGTTCAGGACTTCAGTACCGTTAGCAACATTGATAGCAAACAATTTCTCTTCTTTAACAGTCGTGTCTTCAAAACAGTTCTTAAACGCTTCAGTGATGTTTGCTTTCTCTTTTCTGAATGTGGAGATGGCTTCGCAAGCTTTATGTTTGGTGATGAACAGTTTACTTAGGATTTTGATCCGTTCCAGGTAATGATCATTAAACTTCTTCTTAGTATCGTCACCTTCGCTGCCCACGGCTAGGGAACCACTCTCTTTCCTGCAGAAGGCTTGAACTAAAGGATGTGCGCTGTACTTTCCTTCTTCGGTTGTCTGAAGAAGTGAGTCTTTCACCATCTTAGTCTTCACTGTCTCTACCTCGGCTCTGGTCTCAAAGAGAATCAGCATATCCTCGGCAGAGAAAGTCGATGGGAAAACTGAGAGACGGACAAGATTCCTTTTTATGTCTCTGGGAAACTCGCGGAGGAATTTTCCCAATAAATTATAGACGTCTTCTGAATTGTTCTTGAGGATGTCAATAGGGTTATTTCTAAGTTGTTCCACCAAAACTTTGAGGTTGAAATCGTTCTTCAGTAGGTACATATTGTTAATAAGAATCAGTGGCATCCCACCACAAACCTTGCATACTTCCTCCAAATATTCTTTGCAGACTACAAAAACATCTTTGAGTAATTTAGCAGATGAGGTGGTGTCCATTGGCTCAAGATGAACCCTGTGTATGTCAGCTGAAACAGTGTTTACATTTCTTCGGGTAGTGATCATTAACTTTATCTTTGGCGCTGAAGCTAACAGCGTCTGAGCGAAGCCGTCGAAGTCTTCTTGTTCCTGTATATCTTCTGTGTTGTCCAGTACAATAACAGTGTCATTTTGAAGCTCCGACAGTTTGTGAGTCGCCTGCTGCTTTATGTGTGTCTTCCCCGTTCCAGAGAGAGCAACAAAGACGATCATACGCGCATCTGTCGACAGTTTCTCCATGATTTCATTTTCAACTTGTGTTCTTTGGATGTAGTTACGAGCCTGAACGGGAATGTTGGCTGAAAATTGTTTCTCTGCAATAAAAATAAATATAATTTAGCCTGTTTAAACAAAAACTCGTCATAGAACGGTCCGAATGCTGTTGTTGAATGTTTATAATGCACGTGGTCAATGGCCTTAGTTACACCAAGCTATTTACGGGTATGCCACTTAAAATAGAAGAACCAAATATTTCAAACAAACATATTAAATAGGCAGAAAAAAAAAATCCAATTGGCGGAAGGCAGACCATTTGGCTATTTACAAGCATGGCCGAGGATCTGAACTAGAGTCTACCGAGAAGCAACTCCGGCTTGGTCAGAGAGGAACTCTTTAAGCACTCGGCCACAATGCCTCCATAATTAAAACTAGCTAAACATATATTCCGAGCGGAAAACAACAAGGTATTCGTTCATAATGACAGAGCCATTTTGGCATGCAAACAAATTTTCATTTTCAATTCAACAAAGAGACCCCTATGTCAATGTCTGATAAAAACCATTTGAGGAAATGATAGTTTTGAAAGAATAAAAATAGTAACCGAGAAACCACAACAAAGTCATAATCTTCTCATCTATAGAAAGTATATCCCTAAAAAGTATACCTTAGTTCTCAGCTTTCAATGCATAAGTTATTATAACAGATGACTTTACTGTAATACCACATAATTATTGTACTGAAAACATTTCACTAAAACTTCAATAAAAAAATGATAACGAAAACCCCACACGTTTTACTGTGATTCTACTGTGCGAGGTCATTAAATGTGCCTCGATATATCAAGAAACGAGTAATGTAGGATACAATGATGCAAGGGACCGCCAACGAAAATGCTGCCGGTATACGCAAGAACTGTAAAAGATCTGATCAGCCAAAAAGAGTAATAATAACAATGAAGCAAGGCTGATTACCACGTAGAAAGCTAAACCGGACGTCGACATGATCATGGTAGAGTCGAAACTGAAAGCCAATAATTGCAACCGTAGACAGCTGTTTCGACCTGGTTGGGTCTCGTCAGCACAGTGTAGCAGCAAAAAGTAAAGCAACCGGCTTGTGGACCGATTGTCTACTGAGGGCCTGATTACATAGCGAATTTCAGCCCGGGCTGAAAAATCTGAAAAATCCCATGTAATCGAAACGGAATTTCAGCCCGGGCTGAAAAGCAGGAAATAAGATGGCTGCCGCTACGAAGTAGAAGCGATCTCAGTGGAATAAAGGCGATAAAATAGAGAATCTCTCTAATTTCAAAGCTTAGATGGAATATAAGAACATCGAGACCAGGTTAAACAGCACGAGGCTGTCAGGAAAGCCATGAACTCGGCAAGCTTGAGGAGATATTTTCTTTCTATGCAAGTACGTCTTTCTGGCTAAGAGACAGGTTTCGTTTCAGTTCCATCATCATTGTAGGATGTTACTATCCTAAAAAGTTAAAAATTGAGCGCCAACAAAAGGTCAAACTACGAGAGAAGCAATGCGCCTATTTTCACGATTCGTGTTCTCAGCGCCATTTTGATTCTCTGGAGACTTTATTTTCGCACACAATTTCATATTTGGCGCCGAGGCTAATATTTCAGCCCGGGCTGAAATTCGTTATGTAATCGCAACAAAATTTCAGCCCCCCTAGCCGGGCTGAAATTCGCCATGTAATCAGGCCCTAAATACACATGACAATGACCTCAGATGAAACTCAAGTCCAAATGTCTGCGGATTGGCCAATATATCACATGTAAGAACCGTGATCCCGGACTTTAAGCAAAATCCAAAATATCATGTCGTTGTCGCGATAAGGACACTGCGGACAGACAAAAACTGTCTCACAGAAAATGCAAACCATGTTAAAATTGAGCGGCATATCATATCTGATCCGATATGCGGCTCATTTCTAACATGGTTTGGCCATGTATTTTCTGCGGGACAGTTTTCTGATCGGTTTTAAATCAGGGCTTTTATAAAGCCATTTTACAGTGGTACAATGATCAAATTTTTCCCCCTCGATTTTTTAGGTTTATCACATAGAATTCCATGAAAAAATAAAAACGCCGTTTACCGTTTGCAAATGTCTACATTAGTTCCGGGGATATTTAAGTTTGAAAAATGTGGAAAATATGCAAATGAGATGACTGATGACGTCATACACTCAACCCTATTTCATATCAAGTATATAAATAGAGCTATCAATTTTACCTGAATTAATTCGATTATGCAGAGAATCATAATGAACACTTTAATGACAATGATGGCAATGTTGGAAATTGATTTTTTCCTGTAATGCTGATCATGGCAATGCAAATTAGCTTCTGTCTGGTTGAATGGAGTCGGTGTTGCGACAGCTGCCTCTGAACACTTGTACGTCTTAGGAACAATAAGGGTCTGGTTGCCACAGAAGATCCCAATCATGACAAGAATAAAAATCAGTCGACAGCATACATGTAGAAGGTAGACCCTCCTGAAACGGTCCGGTTTCTTTTGTTGATCGCGTTTGAGTTCCCGAAGAGTGAAAGCACCGTAAAGCATGAAGGATATCGAGAGGACAAATAAAACGATGTAAGCCAAAACAACAAAATACAGGGGCGTAAACCACTGATTCATTGCAGAAGAGTACTCGTCATAGCAGAGTTGTTTGGTGATAGAACTGGTTTCGGGCTCACAAGTGAATGTCTCTCTGTTGTAGGTGCTTTTCAGAAAAGCAATAAATGATATCCCAAAGAATACAACCAAAAATAGTTCAATGCCTCCAGGCAGTGTTCTTGATCGAAGCCCAAGTTTAATTATTGAATCGGCATCCATCGCGGCATGAAGGTAAGTTCTTCAGATCTATTGTTCAAAACAAAAAATTACATAAATACTTAATTAAATTAAAATGAAACTTGTTAAAACTATATCCATAAAGCCACGAGTGTGAAACTAAAAATAAAACATCCGACCTGATTTCGACAAAACACCACAAGCACTGTTGTGATCATTATGGAGTAATTTGCCAAAACTTGAACACTGGAATCTCACCTATGGCTAAATAGTTATTACGCATAACAATAATTAATTCAACAAAACGATGATGTATATACGTTCGAAATTTTGCCCGTAAAGAAGCCCCATACAGTGCCGATACAGCGATCATCCAATGTTCTTGTAATTAAAAGTTTTTATATAAGCTGGTTGTATTACAAATTTTTCCATGCTCAACAGTTGCGAAATGCAAATCGAATGAAAATGGTCGAATTTCAGCCCAGCTGGGACTCGCTAAATTGAGTCTGAAGATTAAATCGAAGACGTCGTTTTTCTCGGAAACACAAAACTATTTCAAGGAAAAAAAAAACTACAGCCTATTTGCACTCTGGTTAGGGGCAAGCTATATGCAAAAGACGAGCGAATTTGAGTTTTCCAGCCTTGCCGAAGAAATTTGACTTCGTTTAATTTTTGTGGACATTTACAAGCCGGAGACCACATACCACAACAAATAACATAGGTATGTAAGAACGAGGAAGGTTTACGTTGACGAAGGATTCGTTTTCGGGTTAGTTGATTCGTTGACTTCCTAAGAAGAATCCACAATTGCATGGATGAGAGCAGGAAAGTAATACGCGTTGCCTGATTGAAGGTCTAAACGTTGAATAAATTCCGCACACTTTCACGTACTTTCTTCAGCTGAATAATATTGTCTTGTCATTTCCGGCCTTTCGCTTTTCGCTGTCACGCAAAACAAAAAGTATACAAATGGAAAACCATTCAGTCGATAAAGCTAAGAAATAGTGATGTTATATGAAATAATTGAAGAAGACACTTCTCCAAGTTTTAGGTCTGGGCATTTTCCCAAACTTCAGATATTCGTCGAAATATTTCGCAGAAATTTACAGAGCCAGTAAGGCAGGATGAAACCGCCATGCTGGTGTACCTAGATCCTGGAACACCAATATGGCGGCTAGAAAATAATGTAAACATCTGGAACTTACTTGGGCTATCTACGCGACTGACTATTTGTACTGAACAAATAATCATTTACATAAGCGCTTTTCCTGATGCTATAACTTCTAAAAAGACTAAAACTCATGAGATAAGTATATATATTTCGACAAATCCGATCGTAGCTCTGTGTCACGCACCGCCATAACTCATATCATGTGTTGAAAAGTTGTAAATAGAATACAGTTATATAATTGTATAATATAACCATATGAGGAAGTAGCAGATCCCATTAAAATAGTGCTCAATACACATATAGTGTAGAGCTGAGTATATGAGTAATAACGAAGAGGCAAGATTTGCTGTTACTCCGAGTTTCGTGCTTACGCACTCATCAGACAGTATTTAATGATAAGCATTCCTATCAACTAGATATATATACACGGTATTAAACAATAGGCTAATTGCTGGACTAGTTGCATTACAATAAGTGATAGTTATACTGGAAAACAATAGGTGTGAAGACAGAAATTACGGGGACGAGTATAAACTGCGTGGGTGCAGTACAATATAAAGAAAGTGTCAAGCGTTCTTCAAGTAGAATTTGTTCTCGTGCCGGCATTTAGAAATAAGTTCTGATCTTTTGTTTAGTAGATTGTCGTTGCTATGTTTGATAATCATTAGTTTTTCTGTGAGGCAGAGGTCGCATCGTTTGGAAATGTTGTTGTAGGGTCTTGCACGGCTAATAATTGACCATTTGATGTTGAAGTCTTGTTTTTTGTCGTGTAGTTGCCAGATGTATTTAGAAAGCTCGGTGCTGTTGATGTGTTTTCTGTGCTTAAATGTGGATTTGTGCTGCGAGAATCTCTGTTTGAATGTTCCTTCTGTCAGTCCAATGTAGTTCTTGGTTGTGTTGTTAGTTGTAACTTGTGCGTTGTAGATTACACTGGAAGTCAGGCATTTGTTGTCTAGCGGGCATTGGTCTTTTTTGCGGCAGTTGCATTGCTCTCCGGTGATTGCGTTGGCGTTGTTGTCGGCGTTTGTTATTTTCATGTTGTGTTTGTTGATTACTGTTTTCATGTTGTCCATGCAACTGTAGCTGACTTTGACGTTGTTTTTGTTGAAGAGGCTGTGGTATTTATGTTGGTTCGGAAAGTGCTTAGATATGAGCTTCAGGAATGTTCTACCGATGTTTGTCTTTACGTTTTTACTAAATGGAGGGTTGTACCATATAATGTTTCTTTGTCTGTTGCGTCGGGGGCGTGTTGGTTGATTGTCTTCGTTGTAAATTAGTGTTTCAAATACTAAATGCTACATTGCTACATCTGGCAACTACACGACAAAAAACAAGACTTCAACATCAAATGGTCAATTATTAGCCGTGCAAGACCCTACAACAACATTTCCAAACGATGCGACCTCTGCCTCACAGAAAAACTAATGATTATCAAACATAGCAACGACAATCTACTAAACAAAAGATCAGAACTTATTTCTAAATGCCGGCACGAGAACAAATTCTACTTGAAGAACGCTTGACACTTTCTTTATATTGTACTGCACCCACGCAGTTTATACTCGTCCCCGTAATTTCTGTCTTCACACCTATTGTTTTCCAGTATAACTATCACTTATTGTAATGCAACTAGTCCAGCAATTAGCCTATTGTTTAATACCGTGTATATATATCTAGTTGATAGGAATGCTTATCATTAAATACTGTCTGATGAGTGCGTAAGCACGAAACTCGGAGTAACAGCAAATCTTGCCTCTTCGTTATTACTCATATAATTGTATAATATACAAAAATTCTTCTTTTCGCTAAACGGTAAAACTAACCTAAAAACAACAAACTCAGCACTAGCCGTATGGCCGATTGCAAAAACATTTTTCCAAGAAGTTATGTGTGTCATACCAGACTTTATTGCCTGCAGTCTGGCTCCAAAATTACTTCAACGCCACAAAGTCATTAAAACAGAATGTCATCCGCTATAATATAAGGATATTCACAAGAACATGTTCAGCCTTAAATCGGCAGAATAATATGAATATTCAGTCTGGGCCGAAAAAAACAATAGTCTTACATATATATATAAAAAAGAGTGTATAAAAAAACATATATGACCTACGGATTAAAAACTCAGTTCAGTAGCATCAAAATTGCTTACAGAAGGTCCGTTTTCCAAGTTGAGTAGCTCATAGCTACTTTGATTAGTTAAGCAAACGCTCAGTTTAATTAAATTCGGAGTGTGAATGGATGAACTTACCTCTCAGTTGGACTGCAATAATTGGCTGCCTTTAGTGTCGAGATCTAAATTCAGCAACATGATTCCTGTGAGACACAGAAACACACCACTGCATCATTTTATCATGATACCGCTAAGTTACAAACGTAGCTTGTTTTAAAAAAAAGCAGTGTAGGTAAATTGGCCAAATGGCACAGCCATGCGCAACGTCCAGAGACGTTCGATAAAATTACAGCCTACGAACTTACCACCTCAAACTAATCTGAAACAACGATCCTACTTAGAAAAGCCGACTTCTCTGATTATCCCTCTGTACACAAGCAACAAGTCTACAGAATTTCCTGTTTGTAACTGACAGCACTACCTACGGCAAACTGCCGCTTAATTAATAAGCAGTTTGTTGTATAAGACCTAGGCTTATACAACTTCGTCAAGGGAATTTGAATAGGCTTTTAAACGGAGAGTCTTATAAGCGGAATGTAAAAAACCGTTTCGCAATGCGTTACCGTGTTGATCGGAATACGTTTTCCTTATACTCGTTCAGCTTCAAAAAATGGCATAATAAATCGAGCTCATATCATTTTAAACCAGAGGGGGGCTTATAATGGGAAGATATATTTTGTTGTTTACAGGTAGATGAACCTATATAACCGGAGGGACTTATAAGCGGCATTTTACGGTATGGCACGCTTTCCGACATTCAACCAAGAGTTCCGTAACTTTTGTAACGGGGTATATGGCGCGAAAATGTCTGGAAATTTCGGAAATTGTTCAACTTTCGAACTGCGAATAATTTAACCGAATTCCGGGAACTCCGAAAGGAAAATGAAAATTTCAAGTAAAAATATTTCGAAAATTTGGTTAAAGCTCGCCAGATTTTACTCCTTTTCCGAAATTTTTATTGGCCGCTATAAATTTCAAGACATTTAAATCGTAATTTGTGGTGAAAGGACAGCGCTCTGTGAATCTGCAGAGTCGAGAAGCGCTGAAATTTATTGAATTATAAGATAATAGTTTTCTGATTGAAGGAACTGATATATGCTCTGTTATACAAGCCAAGGAATATGCCTGCTAACAAGACATTTGACCTTCTAACAATTTGATTCAGTCTGTGCTTGCATGACCAACAGCAGATAATTGCATGTTCCTGTTTTTATCAACTTGTAGGAAAATAGCGTGACTGTTCCTGTTTTACGGACAAGTGTTTTTTATTACAGCTTTGTAAAAATATGACATTGTGTTCAAGAATCTTAAGGTGTCAGAAATGTTGTTCCAAGTAACGGCCACTGATTGTTTTACTGATTTTAAGTCAAAGTGAGTAGTTAGGTTTAGGTACTTGAGAACGTCTGCCTTCTATCGTATTCGCTCATTTCGTAACTGTGTGAGTTAGAGCACCTACCTTTCAGTTAGATCAGAATAATTGACTGTCTTTAGCGTCTACTTCCAAATTTGCACAAACGATTCCTATAAGCGAAGAAAAATACGACGGTGTCATTTGATCATAGTACTGGTTTGTAAACCAAAGTACGTTGTGATAGCAGTATTCGCAGTTGTTCATAAATGTCCTCTTCCAGAACTGCTTTTTACCTTTTAATCAAATCATGGCTCAGTCATGCTGAATTTACCGGCGGAAATGTTCGAAGAAATGTTCGAAAAAAGCGTCTTAATCGTAATCGTAACAAGTATGCAAAACATCATTCTGTATCTGTTGATAATTAATCTATCTTGTTGTTCACTGGCTAGAAGTGCTCAAGCTTACTGCAGTAAGGTTATACATTGCCCAAATGAAGGTCTTAGGGTTATTCCGCATACCTGCTCTCCCTTCTATATAGAGCTTGAATTGTCAGCCAAGAATTCAAAGAGTGTCAGGTGAAACTATTTTTCTTCAGTCATATGCTCACGTCGCACTTTCCCGGAAAACTCTGCATACATGAAGAACAACAATGGTTCGAACACAACCGTTTTAACACAAAGTAAACTTTATTTTAATAAGCGCTCCCAAAACCAAACTCGGTGTTACCGACCTTCACCACAAGATGTTACTAACTTTTTTAAAGTAAGTCTTTATCAACATCCCACCAACAGAACTCCAGGAATTGATCAATGCGCCGTTATACAAGCCAAGGAATATGCCTGCCATCAAAACACATGACGCAGGGTCACAAACAACGGAAATTGTCCAACATTTTTTACAAATCAGTTGTAATACATTGACACAAGGAAAATCAAACATCCCACGTGGGGCTCGTTGAAGCCATTTGGCTGGATTTTTGGCGGAGACGTGCGGCATTCACTGCCCTATTTCAGATACCCTTCAGTATAGGCGTCATTTTCGAACGGAACGCTCGATAGACCAGGTTTTCGATGCCGCTTTCTTGGATTGTGACCAGTAGAGGGTTGGGGAGATGCGGGGAGTGATCCATACATCATGAGCCAGAGCTAACCGGAAGCTCAAAAATTCGCCAGGTCCGGTTGCTATGGGGTGATGTCATTTATCTGTTAGGTTACTGTCATCGCAAGACTTTTGCGGTTCTATTGTGGTTAGCGATAATTGCTTTCAGTGAGAGTAATTGTGTACAAAAGTAACCTGGTTATTTTCAGATATGATCTGGCCACATAATTGATATTTTATAATAAATTTTCATAACGCGGGAATATTGCGCGGTCATATATATAAAAAAAAGACTTCGACTTCGAATGAACCCGTCATCGGTCGTTGAAAACGGACACAAAACGAGATCTGCCTCTGAGTTAGAAGATATGGTGTCTCTCTGACGCATTTGTGCGAAATTGAGCCAGTTTCCAATCGAATTTGCCTTGAGGAGTTAAAGAAGGCGCGTGGGTTTTCTTTTCACGGGAAGGGAAACAAAGGAGCTGCCCTGACTATACATTTGGATTGGTTTTCGCTTGAACCATAAAACAGGTGTTTAAAACCAAACGAAACCACCAGCCACGATTGATTTGTACATGAGTTCATTCACCCAAAAACGACGGAGAGAACCAGAAAGTGTTTTCAGGTTGCGCTGCCCGTGACCAACCTCCCAGAGCATCGAATCAAGACAACAGCTTCAAAACTCAACAAGTCAAACGCACCAAGTTAAGTCTTCCGATTAATATTTTATTTGTATCATAACTTACACCCATTGTCATGCTTTTAGATTGAATGGGGACTAGATAGCTACTAAAATGTTAAATCACTATTTTCATTCGTGGGTTAGACCCTAAACTGAAGTCCATGGTACACCAGTTTTCTGAAAGACGAATCCAGATATATAGTAAAATCACCATGTAGCCACATATTATAAATCCGCTCTGGTTTTCCCACGCAAACGTCCTCGCAGTATTTCTACGTTACCGAGTGCTACAGGATATTTTACAAAACCACAATTTTTCAGTAATGCGGGACGCTATAGGAAACAAAAACAAAAAACAAAATCGTCCTTTTTCCCTCGCTCGTTCATATCATACGAACATGTGACATATCCTTTTTCTGGTTCATCCAAGCTTAAGTCCATGCAATACAGCTGCTGAGAGCTTCGGGATATGTAACAAAATCGTCATAGTTATTTTTCCGTCGTACGTGACATTATAGGAACATGTTACATATCCTTTTCTGGTTCACCCAGGCTGAAGTCCATGCAATACAGTTGCTGAGCGCTTCGGGATATGTAACAAAATCGCCATAGTTATTTTTCCGTCGTGCATGACATTATAGGAAAATGTTACATATCCTTTTCTGGTTCACCCAGGCCAAAGTCCATGCAATACAGTTGCTGAGTGTTTCGGGATATGTAACAAAATCGTGCTATTGATTTTTCCGTCGTACGTGACATTATAGGAATCTGTTACTTATCCTTTTCTGGTTCACCCAGGCTGAAGTCCATGCAATACAGTTGCTGAGTGCTTCGGGATATGTAACAAAATCGTCATAGTTATTTTTCCGTCGTGTATGACATTATAGGAACATGTTACATATCCTTTTCTGGTTCACCCAGGCTGAAGTCCATGCAATACAGTTGCTGAGCGCTTCGGGATATGTAACAAAATCGTCATAGTTATTTTTCCGTTGTGCGTGACATTATAGGAACATGTTAGATATCCTTTCTGGTTCATCCAGGCTGAAGTCCATGCAATACCGTTGCTGAGTGCTTCGGGATACGTAACAAAATCGCCATAGTTATTTTTTCCGTCGTGCGTGACATTATAGGAACATCTTACATATCCTTTCTGGTTCATCCAGGCTGAAGTCCATGCAATACAGTTGCTGAGTGCTTCGGGATATGTAACAAAATCGTGATAGTGATTTTTCCGTCAAGCTGTTTCCAGAATCGCTCGGCATTTCTCGTAAAGAATCACATCATGTACTCGAGATTTCTATCGCTCTTGAGAACTTTGACATAATTTTTGAGATAATTTCCTGACTGCCCATAACATTAACTGATTTTCAAAGTGCCGGTGCACATGATCTTCGAATTCGAATACTAGAAAATTCAGATTATTTTTGGAATCGCTAAGCAACAAACATGTATACAGAGAATACCCTAAACAGGTTTTAATTAGGCTTTCCGCGGAAAATCTGATAACATTTCTGACTCTCGGACATTTCTGGGCTGCTGGGCATAGTCACTTCGCTTACTGAATAACAGTGATAACTGAGATAAGCGAAAACGTTTCATCTATACGTGCTCCGTAGCTTTACAAGAGTAAGAAATGTATCAAAAAATCTAAGTTTTAAACTGGCGTTTGTGCCCAAACCTAGAAAACACATTGTTCCAACGTTATTTTTTCTTTTAATCCAAATTCTTCACGTCAGTCGCGCGATTTCCCGAATCGCCGACTAGTAAAATGTTTTGTATCTTTCTGACAAGATGGAATTGTCTTATAGTAAATATAATTTCACACTTTAGGATTATGACACATTCGTGCAAAACTTGACGCGTTTTGTGGAACATAAACGATCACCGACAGGGATATGATTACACTGAAATGTTGTAAGCCACTGGATATCCCGTGGACATGTAGGACTAAACGTTCTACATCTCCACGGGATCCCAGGTCTGTTTTTTGGTAGCCTGCAGTGCAGGCGTCTTATTGCGGCGAGTTAGCGTTACAACCTTGCGACCGCCTTTTTAGACCGCCATGTTAGACCGCCATGTTAGACGGTGGGGGATGGGGGAGGGGAAAAATGAGAAGACGCCTGCCCGAAAAGGCCGTTAAAATGCGAAACACCTCCTGATTAGTTGCGCTTCACTGCATTTCCGGAAATGAGCGGGTAACCTATCAAAATGAGGTTTTCTCGACACCGGAAGTCTCACAAGGGTACACACCACGAGAAGTTTATGCTAAGCCGCAGGATGTCTTGCATTCTCACAGAGGTACGTGTTGCGCTAGCGACTTCAGACGTACAGAGTATTTTAGAAATACCGGCAACTGATGAGATCCACATGGAGGATCGAAACCATGGTCTTGCCTGAACTAAGCCGAACAATGGCATATAAAACACGCAAAACACTTAACAGGACTTGCGCGTAAACAGCTACATTTGAATCATGTGGTGCCAGAACAACCAAAGGAGGAATAAACCTATACATCGAGCAAGAGAAACATAAGCTCGATCAGATAGCTGCAAGAAACATAAGAATGTCTCTAGACAAACGTATAGCTTTCTCAAAGTAAAGCTACAGCGTCTCCGAAGGAAATCGAACGAGAACAAATATGATATCCGTGATAAGGATCTACCTACAGTGCTTGTAAACAGTTCTAGTCACAACCGGGCCTGGTGTCACAATATAGAAAGCAAGTAAGCAACATGTTCACGGTAAATTTCATATTTTGTCCCTCAAAAGCAAATTCATGGATATATCTTGCAATAGAAATGAGCCTAAACAATGCATAAACACATGGCAAATTACAGAGGTGTCAAACTCAACGAGTCGACATGCAGATACCAGCGGAAACCATGCAGACCTATGACTTATAAAAATTTGCCATAGCACGATCTAACGGCTCAACTCCGCTTAAAATTCCTCCTTATTACACAACATGAAGTGCCCTTCATGAACACGAGTGAAGCGACAAGAAAGGTCGAGTGACCGAACAGAGAACGGCAAATGTGCAAATGTCACGAACCGTAGAAGTCGTGTAGCTTAGTCAACCCCATTTTACGTAAATATTAAGCTTTTCCCAAAGCCAGTGGGTAGCACTGCCAATAGATCTTTTCCGGATACCAGTGTGGAAATTGCGTCTTTTTGCTCCGTTCCTAATTCGCGAGACATTCCAAGTTCACATAAACGCTTGAGAGATTCCTCGAGAGCGGAATCGAAACTAACAACATCACTTTCGACAGAGTTTGCCATGTTTCTTACCCGCACGAACGAAACGAAATTGACTGACAGACAATTGACAGGCAGGGTCAAGCCGCACCAATCAGAAACTCCGTTTGTGGGCGAAAGGAGTTTCCTAAAAGAATAATGACCTCGCGCAGGCGAGATTTTCTTCGCTCCACCCCTCCCCTATCCTTCCTCTTGCCTATCATTCACCCCCTCGGTAAAACTTTCTTTCTCTCCCCAGTCTTCCACTGCATGAAAAATTCAAGATGGCGGCTAAACTTTTTACGATGTGAGCGCTCGCTCGAAAAAATCTCGCCTGCTCTGCAGGCTAGTTTTTTGGTAGCTAAGAACGTCTGGCTCGTTGTGATACTCTTAGTCTCTCCATACTACGGTACGCTCGGGCAGACTGGCCCAGTTTGGCGTGACTTCCCTTACAAATGCCTCCTCAATCTCAGCATAAACACGCAAAAACGAACTTGGCCAATATCCAGCCATCTTGACCTCGCGCTTGTTAATTAACGCATACATATGAAGGAACAGCGTTACTAAAAGATCGATCTGCTTTTCAATTTACTGCTTTCGCGTCAAGGTCAGGTGCTTGCTACGGTCTGAATTAATGCTAGGATAACTTTTACTACTCTCTCTCTATTTTCTTGTGTAGTACATTCAATGTAGTCTAGTTTAGTCTAGTCTTATTTGGTTGAACATTTATTTCAATGTTCCTCATTAGGCCATGTCACTTTCAAAGTATAATATTAGTAGGGCAATATTAAATATATCAACTTACAGAAACGTTACTCTTTGTTTTCTTGTTCCAAGAAGGAAAGGGTATCTTTGGCACGTGACTCATTCCGTTGGAAAAAGGGAAAATGAAATAGTCAAACTGCGTCTTCATGGCTGAAACTGTGGAACGTTTTGAGAAAAAGGCAAGGTTTGAAGATGAAAACGAAGCCGAATTGATTCGAGAGAAACTCGAGCAATTCTTGACCAACATTCTGGCGGAGGTGGAAAAGCGAGACAAGCGATTTCAGAGCACTCTTATTAAGAGCGGAAGTGTTTACGAAGGAACGAAGGTTTGCCAGCCAGATGAATTCGACTTCATGATCAGAATTGACTCACTCACCGACAAACCATTATTTCGTCCATGCAACAAAGGCGAAGGCTACGTCAAACTATTCGTTGCTGAACAAGAGTGGGAAGAATTCAAAGATGACGAAGGCTTCTTCAACCCACATATGATCTCCCGTTTCTTCAAGAAACTTGTCAATGCATCTCTAAGTGACACCGAGCTACCTCAAGGACTGGCCATCAAACGAGTAGGGCAAGACGTGTTTAATGAAATATGGTGGCCTGTGTATTCTGGGCTACTGGGAAATATCGATGGCCAAGAAAGTTCACCTGTGATGTACTCGGAAAGTCACGGACCGGCTACAACACTTTACATTGAATGGCAAGGCGGCAATAGTTATAGAAATCTAATCGTAAGAGTGGATTTGACACTGACTTTGGATTATCACAAATCCAAGCTCCCCGTTGAGTTGACAACGTGTTCCCAAGAAATAGATCCAATTCTTCAAAAGTGCGGATTCCACGTTGTTCCCGCTGGATATGACAGCTGGCGTATTTCGTTTTCCATGGCAGAAAAAGAAATTCTGGCCTTTTCTCCGGACGGTTTTAAAGCATGCTGCCGAGTCCTGAAAGTCACGAGAGATGAGATATCGAAGAAACTGGGATGGGATTCAACCTTGATTCCATCATACCTGTTGAAGACCGTCCTTCTTTCAGAGCTGTTCGTAACGGACCGCTATCGCTGGGATAAAAATTGTAGGGGCCAAAGGACAATTCAAGCTTTAGAGCTGGCCTTGCAAGGTGTGAAGACGGAGACAATTCCGAACTTCTTCATACCAGGGCAAAATATCCTAACTGTGGCTGATCACGACAACAAACTGCGCCAATGTGTCCTGGAAGACATGTTAAATCACATCAAGGGTTTGGAATTGGCGTACACGCAAAAGGACGCCAAGAAGAGAAAACAACAAATCAGGGCTTTACAAATGACAGATTTGGTGGATTACATGATCTCAGGCCTCCTTACTGGAAAAAACCCGACTGCTGTGTGGAACAAAATGTTTTTAAACATTGAAAACCTTCCTTTTGGTCCTTTGGGTAGACGTGGCTCTCGCCGGTTTATGATCTTTGACCTCAACACCACAGAGCTTGACGAAGGTGGCTACAGAAGGTTGATCCAAATATGGAAAGCGCTTGAAGCTTTCTTTAAGAAGTTACTGAATACTCTTGAAGGGGAGCTAAATTTGTTGGCTCGTAAATTCTACATCAGAACCTGCGAGATGAAAGAGAAATTCGAGTCTGAGCACAAAGGGCTTTGTGAACAACAAGTCGAGGAGGTTCCTCTTCGTCAAATTGCTATTGAATGGTTGGATGAGCTTGTTTCTTGTTACACTAAAGAAGACAACTCAAGCTTGCCAAATATTCACAAAGCAATTTCTCCGGAGTACAAGGCGTCAGGTTTCCTTAAAGACGTTGCTGATGTTACAGTGAACGAAGGTGGTGAAAAAGGGCTTGCTCTTTTAAAACAGCGTATTGAACCGTTCCTCTCCATGGTGCCTGACAATTACATCATGGCCGCTGTTGTTGATCATGTTAGCCAAATAATTCTGCACTCTAAAGAAGTATGGGAACGTAAACTCGATTACATCACGATACCCGAGTTAGATTTAGATTGAGCTCAGTGTGAGGAGACATTGAAAACGCCACTAATGCCAGGCGAAATTCCGTACTACGTGGACTCTTGGTTTGTTGTCCAGTCACAGAGCGATGACACTAGATTTTTAACATACCATAAGTGGACAACTCTGCTAAGTAGACATTTTCTGTTTCCAAGTTTGTGCATTGTAAATGGCTTAACTACATGACATTATGTCGAGCAGTTAGGTTAGGTGGGGAAACTTTTGCATATAAATTGGCCTTTGATGTCTGCGGGTTGTCTATGGCCGGACAACAGTTTTCATTATGTTTTTAATTCTAAGCGCTTTAAAACCTCAGAAACAGGCCTTGGACACTGATCTATTGCATCAAGTGGAGGCTACCAATCAATCTAGATACTTTCGTTGCTTCATGCCTTGACTGTGTTATTAGTTCAGTATGTTAGACCCATTTTTAGACTAGTAGAACTGTCGATCTTTTTAACAGAGTTTTTATAGTTTCTGACAGATAATCGAAGTCCTCTCAGATGGCTGAAAATTTGATCCATTGATTGCATGTTTGTCATTGATCCATCCTCATTACACTTAACAGAATAAGGGCTTTTTGCAAAGTTAATTTAGCGCTGACTTTTTAGACTGCACATATGTCAAGTGAACCCAGTTTATTCCGTTGTGCTCGTTTCAGTATCCATGATATTAAGTGGAATCGAAAAAATAAAACAAAAAACCTCCTTGCGACCGATTTCAGCTTCCACCGTGCCTGTAAGGAATCAGTCTTCGCAAGTTAGACTAGTGTGACCCTGAATTTACTATCAAACACTGTACAGCCCCATTCTTTGGAAGGTATTGTTGTTGATGCACGACATATACGCGTTGTCTCATGGTTTCTTCTACAATGCTTCAGCTTGCTGTAGAGGCAACTTGGACCCCTAGCTACCCCTTCCATACTGTGCCAAATTTCCCCACCCCATCAACGTGGGGAAAAATTCCCAACACAAAAGCGCATCGAGTAGTCAAATGCCCAGGGTTTGTTCGGGAAGAGGTTGATCGCTGCCTCTATTTGACAGTTAGATTAATCCAAACGTAAGGGAAGCTTGAGGCTCATCAATATGGCATAAGTAAAGTGAAGCCTTGGAGCCGACTGGCTCATAGCTCATAGCTACCGGAGCTTATCCCGGTTTCTGTAGCATGAAGCGGTTAGGAGTAATTCTACTCCCCCTGGACGAGATGCTGGTCTATCGCAGATTAAATAGTACATAAGTAATAATGCAAGAAATTATGCTTAGAGATGGTCGATGAATTGTCAAACACAATTTAGGTCGGCACACACCGGGGGACATATTGGGGGGACATGATTAGTGCTAACTCAAAGATATAAAAACTTCTGGACTGTCTAACAAATTAGAGCAGGTACATTATATACCTGCCTTTTACGTTGATAAAATTTGATAAATCATCATAAGACACGACCTACTAGTTCTTAGGTTTAAACTGCTTCACAAATGCGTCCTAAGTCTCAGCATAAACAAGCAAAAAAGAACTTGGCCAATATCCAGCCCCCTTGACCTCGCTCTCGGTCAATAATTTAATAACCCATATATATAAATTAACAGCGTTACTAACGATCAATTTGCATTTTAATTTACTGCTCTCGCGCGAAGGTCACGTGATTGCTATTGTCTGAATTAATGCTGGAATAACTTTTACTACTCGCTCGCTATTTTCTTGAGTAGTACATTTAATATAGTCTAGTTTAGTTTAGTCTTATTTGGTTAAACATTGATTTCATTGTTCCTCATTAGGCCAGGTCAGTTCCAAAGTATAATATTAATAGGGCAATATATGAAATATATCAACTTACAGAAACGTTACTCTTTGTTTTCTTGTTCCAAGAAAGAAAGGGTATGTTTGGCGTGTGACTCATTCCGGTGAAAAAAGGGAAAATGAAATAGTCGAACTGCGTCTTCATGGCTTAAACTGCAGAACGTTTTGAGAAAAAGGCAAGGTTTGAAAATGAAAACGAAGCCGAATTGATTCGAGAGAAACTCGAGCAATTCTTGACCAACATTCTGGCGGAGGTGGAAAAGCGAGACAAGCGACTTCAGAGCACTGTTATTAAGAGCGGAAGTGTTTACGAAGGAACGAAGGTTTGCCAGCCAGATGAATTCGACTTCATGATCAGAATTGACTCACTCACCGACAAACCATTATTTCGTCCATGCGACAAAGGCGACGGCTACGTCAAACTATTCGTTGCTGAACAAGAGTGGGAAGAATTCGAAGATGACGAAGGCTTCTTCAAACCACATATGATCTCCCGTTTCTTCAAGAAGCTTGTCAATGCATCTCTAAGTGACGCCGGACTACCAACGAGTAGGGCAAGACGTGTTTAATGAAATATGGTGGCCTGTGTATTCTGGGCTACTGGGAAACATCGATGGCCAAGAAAGTTCGCCTGTGATGTACTCGGAAAGTCACGGACCGGCTACAACACTTTACATTGAATGGCAAGGCGGCAATAGTTATAGAAATCTAATCGTAAGAGTGGATTTGACATTGACTTTGGATTACCACAAATCCAAGTTCCCTGTTGAGTTAGTAAAAATGTGTTCCCAAAAAATAGATCCAATTCTTCAAAAGTGCGGATTCCATGTTGTTCCCGCTGGATATGACAGCTGGCGTATTTCGTTTTCCATGGCAGAAAAAGAAATTCTGGCCTTTTCTCCGGACGGTTTTAAAGCATGCTGCCGAGTCCTGAAAGTCACGAGAGATGAGATATCGAAGAAACTGGGATGGGATTCAACCTTGATTCCATCATACCTGTTGAAGACCGTCCTTCTTTCAGAGCTGTTCATAACGGACCGCTATCGCTGGGATAAAGATTGTAGGGCCCAAAGGACAATTCAAGCTTTAGAGCTGGCCTTGCAAGGTGTGAAGACGGAGAAATTTCCGAATTTCTTCAAACCATGGCAAAATGCACTAACTGTGACTGATCACGACAACAAACTGCGCCAATGTGTCCTGGAAGACATGTTAAATCACATCAAGGGTTTGGAATTGGCGTACACACAAAAGGACGCCAGGAAGATAAAACAACAGATCAGGGCTTTACAAATGACAGATGTGGTGGATTACATGATCTCAGGCCTCCTTACTGGAAAAAACCCGACTGCTGTTTGGAACAAAATGTTTTTAAACATTGATAACCTTCCTTTTAGTCCTTTGGAGAGACGTGGCTCTCGCCGGTTTATGATCAATGACCTCAACATCACAGAGCTTGACGAAGGTGGCTACAGAAGGTTCATTCAAATATGGAAAGCGTTTCAAGCTTTCTTTCAGGAGTTATTGAATACTCTTGAAAGGGAGCTAAATTTGTTAGCTCGTAAATTCTACATCAGAACCTGCGAGATGAAAGAGAAATTCGAGTCTGAGCACAAAGCTAGGGCTTTGTGAACAACAAGTCGAGGAGGTTCCTCTTCGTCAAATTGTTATTGAATGGTTTAATGACGTTGTTTCTGGTTACACTAAAGAAGACAACTCAAGCTTGCCAAATATTCACAAAGCAATTTCTCCGGAGTACAAGGCGTCAGGTTTCCTTAAAGACGTTGCTGATGTTACAGTGAACGAAGCTGGTGACAAAGGGCTTGCTCTTTTAAAACAGCGTATCGAGCCGTTGCTCTCCATTGTCCCTGAGAATTACATCATGGCCGCTGTTGTTAATCATGTTAGCCAATTAATTCTGCACTCTAAAGAAGTATTGAAACGTAAACTCGATTACATCACGATACCCGAGTTAGATTTAGATTGAGCTCAGTGTGAGGAGACATTGAAAACGCCACTAATTACCAGGAAACATCCCGTATCACGTGGACTCTTGGTTTGTTGTTCAGTCACAGAGCGAGGACACTAGATTTTTAACATCCCATAAGTGGACAACTCCGCTAAGTAGACATTTTGTTTCCTAGCGTGTGTCCTTGTAAGTGGCTTAACTACACTGCATTATTTCGAGCAGTTAGGTTAGGCTGCGAAACTTTGGCCTTTGATGTGTGCGGGTTACCTATGGCCGGATAACAGTTTTCATTATGTTTTTAATTCTCAGCGCTTTAAAGTGCTAGTGAAACGAAATTTTCGTATGTGAGATTTTTGCTTAGTGATAAAGTTTCAACCTTACTTGGAAACACTGCAGACTATTTTTCGCATACGGTAAAGCGTCTTAATCCAGTCACAGAGCGAAAAAAAGCGTCTTAATCGTAATGGTCACAAGTATCACAAGTATGCAAAACATCATTCTGTATCTGTTGATAATTAATCTATCTTGTTGTTCACTGGCTAGAAGTGCTCAAGCTTACTGTAGTAAGGTTATACGTTGCTTAAATGAAGGTCTTAGGGTTATTCCGCATACCTGCTCTCCCTTCTATATATAGCTTGAATTGTCAGTCAAGAATTCAGAGTGTCAGGTGAAACTATTTTGCTTCAGTCATATGCTCACGTCGCACTTTCCCGGAAAACTCTGCATACATGAAGAACAACAATGGTTCGAAAACAACCGTTTTAACACAAAGTAAACTTTATTTTAACAAGCGCTCCCAAAACCAAACTCAATGTTCCCGACCTTCACCACAAGATGTTACTAACTTTTTTAAAGTAAGTCTTTATCAACATCCCACCAACAAAACTCCAGAAATTGATGAATGCACTGTTATACAAGCCAAGGAATATGCCTGCCATCAAAACACATGACGCTGGGTCACAAACAACGGAAATTGTCCAACATTTTTTACAAGTCAGTTGCAATACATTGACACAAGGAAAATCAAACATCCCACGTGGGGTTCGTTGAAGCCATTTGCCTGGATTTTTGGTGGAGACGTGCGGCATTCATTGCCCTATTTCAGATACCCTGCAATATAGGCGTCATTTTCGAACGTAACGCTCGGTAGACCAGGTTTTCGATGCCGCTTTCTTGCATTGTGACCTTTAGAGGGTTGGGGAGATGCGGGGAGTGATCCATATATACTCTTAGTCTCTCCATACTACGGTACGCACGGGCAGACTGGCCCAGTTTGGCGTGACTTCCCTTACAAATGCCTCCTCAATCTCAGCATAAACACGCAAAAACGAACTTGGCCAATATCCAGCCATCTTGACCTCGCTCTTGTTCAGTAACGCATACATATGAAGGAACAGCGTTACTAAAAGATCGATCTACATTTTAATTTACTGCTCTCGCGTCAAGGTCAGGTGATTGCTACGGTCTGAATTAATGCTAGGATAACTTTTACTACTCTCTCTCTATTTTCTGGTGTAGTACATTTAATGTAGTCTAGTTTAGTCTAATCCTATTTGGTTGAACATTTATTTCAATGTTCCTCATTAGGCCATGTCACTTTCAAAGTATAATATTAATAGGGCAATATTAAATATATCAACTTTCAAAAACGTTACTCTTGGTTCCTTGTTCCAAGAAAGAAAGGATATATTTGGCGCGTGACTCATTCCGGTGAAAAAAGGGGAAGATGAAATAGTCAAACTGCGTCTTCATGGCTGAAATTGTGGAACATTTAGAGAAAAAGGCAAGGTTTGAAGATGAAAACGAAGCCGAATTGATTCGAGAGAAACTCGAGCAATTCTTGACCAACATTCTGGCGGAGGTGGAAAAGCGAGACAAGCGACTTCAGAGCACTGTTATTAAGAGCGGAAGTGTTTACGAAGGAACGAAGGTTTGCCAGCCAGATGAATTCGACTTCATGATCAGAATTGACTCACTCACCGACAAACCATCATTTCGTCCATGCGACAAAGGCGAAGGCTACGTCAAACTATTCATTGCTGAACAAGAGTGGGAAGAATTCAAAGATGACGAAGGCTTCTTCAACCCACATATGATCTCCCGTTTCTTCAAGAAGCTTGTCAATGCATCTCTAAGTGACGCCGGACTACCTGAAGGACTGGCCCTCAAACGAGTAGGGCAAGACGTGTTTAATGAAATATGGTGGCCTGTGTATTCTGGGCTTCTGGGAAATATCGATGGCCAAGAAAGTTCGCCTGTGATGTACTCGGAAAGTCACGGACCGGCTACAACACTTTACATTGAATGGCAAGGCGGCAATAGTTATAGAAATCTAATCGTAAGAGTGGATTTGACACTGACTTTGGATTATCACAAATCCAAGCTCCCTGTTGAGTTGACAACGTGTTCCCAAGAAATAGATCCAATTCTTCAAAAGTGCGGATTCCACGTTGTTCCCGCTGGATATGACAGCTGGCGTATTTCGTTTTCCATGGCAGAAAAAGAAATTCTGGCCTTTTCTCCGGACGGTTTTAAAGCATGCTGTCGAGTCCTGAAAGTCACGAGAGATGAGATATCGAAGAAACTGAGATGGGATTCGACCTTGATTCCATCATACCTGTTGAAGACCGTCCTTCTTTCAGAGCTGTTCGTAACGGACCGCTATCGCTGGGATAAAAATTGTAGGGCCCAAAGGACAATTCAAGCTTTACAGCTGGCCTTGCAAGGTGTGAAGACGGAGACAATTCCGAATTTCTTCATACCAGGGCAAAATCTACTAACTGTGGCTGATCACGACAACAAACTGCGCCAATGTGTCCTGGAAGACATGTTAAATCACATCAAGGGTTTGGAATTGGCGTACACACAAAAGGACGCCAAGAAGAGAAAACAACAGATCAGGGCTTTACAAATGACAGATTTGGTGGATTATATGATCTCAAGCCTCTTTGCTAGAAAAAACCCGACTGCTGTTTGGAACAAAATGTTTTTAAACATTGATAACCTCCCTTTTGGAGCTTTGGGGAGGCATGGCTCTCGCCGGTTTATGATCAATGACCTCAACACCACAGAGCTTGACGAAGGTGGCTACAGAAGATTGATCCAAATATGGAAAGCGTTTGAAGCTTTCTTTAAGAAGTTACTGAATAGTCTTGAAGGGGAGCTAAATTTGTTAGCTCGTAAATTCTACATCAGAACCTGCGAGATGAAAGAGAAATTCGAGTCTGAGCACAAAGGGCTTTGTGAACAACAAGTCGAGAAGGTTCCTCTTCGTCAAATTGTTATTGAATGGTTTGATGAGCTTGTTTCTTGTTACAATAAAGAAGACAACTCAAGCTTGCCAAATATTCACAAAGCAATTTCTCCGGAGTACAAGGCGTCAGGTTTCCTTAAAGACGTTGCTGATGTTACAGTGAACGAAGCTGGTGACAAAGGGCTTGCTCTTTTAAAACAGCGTATCGAACCGTTGCTCTCCATGGTCCCTGAGAATTACATCATGGCCGCTGTTGTTGATCATGTTAGCCAATTAATTCTGCACTCTAAAGAAGTATTGAAACGTAAACTCGATTACATCACGATACCCGAGTTAGATTTAGATTGAGCTCAGTGTGAGGAGACATTGAAAACGCCACTAATGCCAGGAAACATACCGTACTACGTGGACTCTTGGTTTGTTGTTCAGTCACAAGGCAATGACACTAGATTTTTAACATCCCATAAGTTGACAACTCTGCTAAATAGACATTCTCCGTTTCCAAGTGTGTGCCCTTGTTAGTGGCTTAACTACATGACATTATGTCGAGCAGTTAGGTTAGGTGGGGAAACTTTTGCATATAAATTGGCCTTTGATGTGTGTGGGTTATCTATGGCCGGATAACAGTTTTCAATATAATTTTAATTCTAAGCGCTTTAAAGCGTCAGAACCAGGCCGTGGACAATGATCTGTTGCATCTAGTGGATGGAGGCTACCAATCAATCTAGATACTTTCGTTGCTTCATGCCTTGGCAGCGTTTTAATTAAAACAAGGCCATTTGTTGTTAGTTCAGTATTTTACGTTACACCCATTATTGTTTTATTTACCTTGAAGGAAGGTCTAGCAGATCTGTTATCTTTTAAACATAGTTGTTACTTTTTCTGACAGGTAATCCAAATCATCTCAGATGGCTGAAAATTTGATCCAATGATTGGATGTTTGTCATTGATCCATCCTTATTACACCTAATAGATTATATAAGTGCTTGTTGCAGAGGGAATTTAGCGCTGACTTCTTATACTGCACATATGTAAAGTGAACCCAGTTTATGGTGATTATTAAAACTCAAAACAGAAGGGCAAACAATATACAGAAAACCTCACCGCAAAGTTACATTAACTCAAATCAAAATTCTACCTTTTCGTGTTAGCTCAATCGGGCTCTGAACAACCCGATCCAGGAGCTCCGCTTTTAGGCTGGCCTAAATCTATATATTAATTTATGGGATGCATTAAGGACCAAGAGCGGACAATTTGACAAGTCTGCGGATCCACAGCTACTTTGACAACGTCATGACGAAATTCATGATCAATAACAGGACAGATGCATGAGAAACTGACCTCAATTTATTAATTACTTAAGAAATAGAAAACATGTACGTGTTTCTATCGAGTTTTAGTATAAATCTAGCAGCCATCTATCACAAATGCCGTTCTCTGATTTTCTCTCTCGAAAACGCTGTTTCCACAGCTTTTTCGAGTTCCTCCAAACTTTCCCGGAGAGCATGTTTTCTATTTCTTTTAGAAAACACCGCGACGAAAAAAAGGAAAACAAGTTGTTAACTGTGATTATCAAAATGTAAATTCTCTTTGCTCGCGCCATCATTACGTCAACAGCTCGTGCTAGTTCTGTATTTCTATCGAGTTATAGAAACACGACAATTTTTAACCAATCAGCGCGTATATTTCCTGAGGACTGTTTTCTAAAGGCATCTATTATCAACGTAAAATGAGTGTTTACTGCTTGTAAAGCAAAGCTTTAAACGATTTCGAAGAAGGCAACTTAAAAAAGTTGACGTACAAGAAATCAAGGAGAAGCGCAGAAGGGACTGTTAAAAAGAAGGGAGAAGGAGAAAAGAAATGAAATATAATTTTTTAAAAAATGTCATTTAAAGGTCACTTGCCCCGGTGGGGAGGGAGGGGGGGGGGGGGAAATCCCACCTAAAAAGGTCGGGGATGCTCTTCAAAAATTTGAACTAAACTCTATTGGAGACAAAAGTGGGCTTGGCTCCAGCATACAGGTGTATAAATAGGTACCAGCAAATGTTTGGACAACCTGACAGAATACTGGAAAGTAACCCTTCGATGAACTAGCACCCAATCCGGGGGGAGGGGGGTAGCTGGTGTTTTCTAAGAGTAGCCAAGATATGACGGATCTCTCAACTATCTCCAATACACAGAATCTTGAAAAATGTTGCGAGTTTGTGGATGTGTGATTTTGTTTCTTAAAGGAGACCCCATAGACCCAATTTATAAATGGCTGCTGATTGAAAATTATTTTGTAAGTATTAAAATTAGCTCAACTAAACTAGTTTTTGAGTTGATAATTAACGAATTTTTACTCTCAAACGAGGTTAAATGGGCTTATTTAAATGCATACAAAAGAATTTTAAATTGGCAGCCATTTCTGAATATGGTCTATGCCGTAAGGAAGCACATTAGAAATAAATTATAGCCCCTGTTTGGTGAACAACCATCAGCGCTTTAAAAGATTTTCACCGGGGCAATTACTGGCCCAGCAAATAATCAACCTATCAAAACCAGAGCAAACGCTTTCAAACAAGCGATTTCCCGCGCTTTTCGCCAGAACGTTTTCTTACAAGTGATTTCCCGCGCTTGGCGCCAGAACGCTTCATCTATAGCCATGCATTTCCCGCGCTTGGCACCAGAACCCTTCCTAACTAACGATTCTCGCGCTTGGCGCCAGAACGCTAGCTTCCTTACTAAGGACTCTCGCGCTTTTCGCCAGAACGTTTACTTACAAGCGATTTCCCGCGCTCAGCGCCAGAACGCTTCCTAACTAACGATTCTCGCGCTTGGCGCCAGAACGTTTCCTAAATAACGATTTCCCGCCTTGGCGCCAGAACCATCCTTACTAGCTACTTCCAGCGCTTGGCGCCAGAACGCTTTGTCTCCAGGCATATCTCGTGATTGGCACCAGTGATGTGTATTTGTTTTGAGATATGATTGGCCTATTGTGCTGCTGAAATGAACTAACTTCAATTCAAAAATTAAAAAATCTGCGTCCTCGTGTTTTTTGTGATAGCATACTAAAGGAGAAAAGGCTTGTAAGTCCCCTTAAATACAGGAAATGCAGCTTCAATACTTAAAAATACAACAAACATCACACTTTATTTTCTTTGAAATATCAAGCTTATTACATTTTGCTGCTTAGAAATACCAATCACATCAGCCATTCGAGGCAAGGTTAAAAAGTATGTAAATAGCTTATATCTATCTTTTATTATTATTATATCTCTCAGTTAGTACGCGCGTTGTGATTGTTCAATTTAGCGGGCCGTATTCTCCTGTAGGGCCCGCTAAAATTTCAAGTTGTTTTTGTTGCCAAACTGTTCCGTGATTTATCGCCAAGTGTTCTTAACTTTTATAGCAAGTTAAAGTTTAAAACTTTCTTTTACTCTAAATTGTGTAGAAAAGCGTGCTAACGACTCAAAAACGATTTCAAATTGGCTCGTTTTGCTTTTGACGTGCGTCAGAAATTTGAAGCCGTTCCGTGTGAATAGAAATCGTTCACGAACGCGCGTCAGGCACACAGTAGAGATATAATAAATATCTTACTAACCTCGTCCTCTCGGTCCGTACTGTAAGTTATGGATCCGTAACTTACAGTACGGACCCCGAACTCGGTTAGTAAGAAACAAGTAACAAGTTGTGTTTTTATTTGTTGTCTATTAGAGGGAATAGGGGAAACGTATAATTTCAGAGCTGAACAAAGAGTTTCCAGCAATCTGATTAGTTCAGCGATCCCTTCTATGAAGCGGTTTATATAACATTTTTTAGGCCTGGCTGCTAAGCTCGCCACCCTTTCGCAAGTGGACATGGCGGACAGTTGGTGAATGAATATTTCGTCTATTCGGTAGACATTACCCTAAGTCCAGGATATTTGAAAGGATGGAGAATTTTCGAAATGACTCCTGCCATCCTTGGACCAAAAATCCTTTCAAGAACTCGTGTTAAAGGCAGTTAAGAATCGTAGACGCAGTGGTTGCGTTGATTGCCAGCAGGTCAGATCGATTGAACGAAATCTGTTTTTCTCCAAACTAAGGCTACTCATTTTGAGAAGATGATGACAACAGTGGATGAAGTCAACAGCGATAAAACAAAGGTAACGGATGAATTTATTTTTTGTAGTGTTTGGCTTGTTTGTTTTACTGCCGAACTGGATGAGTAAACTAATTCACAATCGATGTTAGCTTACATGTAAGCTTCTTATTAGCGAACAACTGGGTCCCTGGTTTTATGTTTTAGTCCGTATTCTCTATTGTTCAGCTCTGAAAATATACTAAAACAATTATTCGCCTCAGGCTCGGTGAATATTGTCGAATAATCCCCGAGACTTCACCTCGGGGATTATTCGACGATATTCAACTCGCCGTCGGCGAATAATTGTTAAATAACATTTTTTTTTACCTAAAAACACCAATCACACCAGGCATTCAAGGTAAAATCAAAAAGTATATAAATAGCTTTTATCTATCTTATAACATTTTTTTTTTACCTAAAACACCAATCACACCAGGCATTCTAGGCAAAGTTAAAAAGTATATAAATAGCTTATATGTATCTTGCAACATTTTTTTTAGCTAAAAACACCAATTACACCAGGCATTCTAGGCAAAGTTAAAAAGTATATAAATAGCTTTTATCTATCTTATAACATTTTTGTTTACCTAAAAACACCAATCACACCAGGCATTCAAGGCAAGGTTAAAAAGTATATAGGATTCGGACGCAGCCTGAATCCAGGCTAAGCTAGCGACCTTAAATTCAGGGGGGGGGGGGGGCTCTATTAAGACCTGGCCGGAGACATGGCCCAGGCACTGGCCTATCTGCTGGGGGTTTGGTGGCGGCCAGCTGCCAAAATCAGGGAGGGGAGAGTAGGGTGTCTTGTACTGACACCCCCAGCTAGCTACACTTTGAGTTTTTAGTGTTAAATAACCATGATATTGATTATGTTTCTGGGTATTTTACTCAGTGTTTAACCTTGTTCAAGGTTTCTGTGTTGACATGGCACCCTGTTAGAGTGGACCATGTCACGTGCATGCGTGAGGGGCCAATCTCCCAGCCAGAGGGGGGGGGGGGAGGGTGTGGTCAGAGGACTTCTAGCCGGTGGGACTGTCTTTGAGTCAATGCGGGCATGTTTTTGCGAATTTGGTCAGATATATTTATAGCTTATATCTACAATGAAACTTACTACATTTTTGCTGCCTGGAAAAACAAATCAAACCAAGTTTTCAAGGCTAGCTTAAAAAGTATACATATATAGCTTATATCTAGCTTATTACATTTTGCTGCCTAGAAATACCAACCAAGCCGGGTTTTTAAGGCAAGGTTATTTAAAAAGTAAAGTCTCACGCACAAATAAGAAAGACCTGTTAACTGATATTTGGGCAAAAAGCACTCTGTTTCGGACTTAAAACTCGTCACAAGGTTTACGACCAAACGCAACACTCTAGTCTACAAAGGTGCTGCACATCACCGACAAACTTAGTAAAACAGCATAAAAAAAACCACGACTTCCTATCAAGCACCAAGTGAGTTGTCATTTCAACGCAGAAGAAACCTTACCCTGACATTGGTGATAGAAGTCTTTTGCCTAGAAACACATGCATTAGAACAAGGTCTCGACCATGGCCATACAACGGCGAAAACGCAGCTTTAATTCATTCTACGGTTAGGCCTACCGTCTGCACTAATCCGTCACGAAAACGGAGCTATTCGAAAACGCTCTTCAAACCGAAGGAACATGCAAACGCCGGCTTTGCGTCTCAGTGTGTATGAAAAACATCATTTAATTTTCAAAACGGGGCTTTTCGTAAACGATGTGATTTTCCTGTTCGAGCTTTTCTCAAACACAAATCCAAAGTAACCGGTAGCTAATGTGGACTGAAAACATTTGATACGCTTTCATTTTCACATCTCTTCAGTATCTTGTGGACAGAGCCTAAAGTTATCATTTATGTAAGATGTTGAATGTTTGTTGAACGTTTGTGGTGGTCAATGCGCTTAGCTACAGTTAGCTACAACTACGAAATCAGTCTACTCCACGAGGAACAAAAGTATGCTTTCCCAACTTGTATTAAAAAATGCGGATAACTTTGAGAACATTAGAATATTGGAACATTTTAAGACGAATTCTTTTAATCCTGATATTTTGCTTTCTCAAGCGATTCAACCGAATATTCTTCAGTGAATTTACTTTTTAGGAATCTTATAGATGGTCATTGCTTACTGAGCCTATGTGCCGTTTTTGCTTATATGCAAACTCAATCGATCTGGTTGTCAAAAAAATCTACGGACCATCATGTTCTGCATGTTATTTGTTCAGTTACCAATTCACACGGATGCTGATTCAGTAAATACACAGCAGTTTAAGTTCACTCTTTGAGAATCCACTGTGCTGGTAAAAATGTTATGCATATATGTGAATAAGTAATTACCAAATATTTGAACCAGCCCAGTTAACTAGCGTTCAACACCTGCCATGGCATGGCTGTCATTAAGAAAACCGCTAAGATTAATGAAGTACAACATACCTGAATAACGATTAATGTTTTCTTTTCTTCAGTGCAACATTAAACGTTAAAAGAAAGTAATTTTAAGGTGAGCTATCCTTTTCAATAATAAGCTAAGCTCTCGTATCCACAGTTATTAGTTGATTTTAGTGACCGTTCTCAAATTTATTAATAATTCATCAAGTTAAATAATTAAGGAAGGCTGTTGGATACCCGGTCTTAACTAGCATAGATTTTGATGATTTTACTTCTCCGTTTACCCTTTAGTTTTTGTTTCGATTGACAACTGAAGATATATCAAACACTCGACACTTACTCAAACCCCTTGAAGTTCGTCAAAAATACTCCGCTTTGCATCGTATTTTCAACTCCTTTCTTGGTGTTTGGGTGTCCCGATGAAAAGAAACTGTTTCTCGATCTCGACTCTTCGTAAAGTCGTTGCAATTTTTCTATTTTCTCTCTCGCAGCCATCGTTTTCTCATGATCAGGGCCAAGCACGTTTTCTCGAAGTTCAAGTCCCTTCTGGAGTTCCTCCAATGCCAATTTCAATTTACCTTGGGTCCTCAAAGCATCACCAAGACAAACGTGGGAGCGAGCAGTATCTAAATGGTCCCCCAGCATTTTCGTTTGTATCTCCAGAACTTTCTCGAGCTTTCTCTTGGCCTTGTCGGCCTAATCTCCCGAATTATTTTCACCGGCGAGGGTCATCTACGAGTAACCAATCCAGTATAACAGCGTAGCAGCCCAGGGGTGCTCACCAAGCTCCCTTTCGTAAACTGGCAGAACTTTGTTTTCCCAAGTCTTGATTGCTTGTAGATGGTCGTTGCAATACCGATAGGCATCTGGAAAAAAAAATAAAAAAAAAAAATAAGAGGAAAAGAGATTAAGTCTACTTTCAGTTTTTCCCAAAATGAAACTATCCTGCCACAACCTATATCCAACGAGTTTTGCTGAGGCCTTGATAACCTCGTTATTATGTGAAAACCGGAGTCCAGTCAGGTCCAATTCGCGGGGGGAGGGGGGGGGCGGGTGGAGGGGATACTCCTAGAAAAGAATTGGGTGGGGGTGTGCGGCCGTTTCCCAAAATCCTTAGCCTTTTTATGACCAAAATCTGCGCTTTTTTCCTACCCCATTTACAACCTGATCAAAAAATCAGTACCCTATTTATGACCTTAATCTTTTAATCAATACCCTGTTTTAGACCTGCCTGGACCTGCCTTACAATTAGTCACCTAGTTCAGAGCGATGTTAAGGCATTGTTAAGGGATTTTATTGATGTTCATATTGATAATGATGAAAAAGTACCTTCTTACAAAAAAAAAAACAAACAAACAAACTCCTTTCAAGACGAGTGCAGAAGCCATCCCTACTAATGACCAAAATGGCCAAAATCGATACCCTGGTTATGACCTACCCAACAGTCAGGGAAGTCTAATTTAGAGTATTCTATCTGTTAAGAAATGAAGGGATTAAAAAAGCATCATTTACGTTTTGCACTTGACGAAGTTTTCGAGTTTGGGCATACTGTAGAATCCATGACGGTCATATGGTCTAAAAATAATAGTAGACATCACAGCTGTCTCCGCTCTACGATTATGGTTTGCTTTATTTTCTCATGAATGATTCTCTTGTTATTGATTTCTTTCTTTTAAACAGTAGTGTTTTTCGTTTCTCAAGTATAGTTATTTCGTTACCTACGTAGGTGAGAAATTTTAGAACATGAGCGTTAGGTACCACTCATGTTATAAATTTTAACGCCTAGGTGACGATCTTTGACGCTGGTTGACCCCTATTTTTCTTTTAATGGATCATTTTCTCTACCCATTTCCTACGTTTAGCGAAAAAAAAAAAGAAAATCTATCGATTAGAAGTGCACCATCGAATTCTGACTACCATGGGAAGAAGGAAAACGATAAAGGCCCTGGGGAGAACGCGTAACAAAACAACTGAAACAACAGTGCATGCATAATAACCATAACTTCAAGTTCATAGCACAAGTTACAATGACACACCAAAAACATCGTTGATTATTAGAAACCAAGAATAAGCGTGCAAACTAAAGAGAGCCGAGGAAAGAACACGCGCAAACACGATGTTTGTGAGGCAAAGCACGCATAATACAAACATCATTGAATATTACAAACCAAAAATACACGTGCAAACTGAAGGCAGCCGAGGGAAGAGCACTGCACAAACCCTGCGTTTGCGAGGCAAAGCACGCATAATATAATATACAGATTTAGCCAAGCATAAAACTGAGCTCCCGATTGCAATAAGTTAACCAGTAAAGGACAGAAAAAAAAAAAAGAAAATCAAAAAATGATCAATTGTGGGCATGCATGTAAACAAACTATACCAAATAAGCCTACCCAAATTTTGCAAGATTGTAGAAATCACGAACGCAATGTATCAGGGACTTTCCAAGAGACGATTGTGAAAGGAATATCTCGGAAGAAAAGTCAACAACGTGCTAGAGGTTAATTCACGCCGAAATTGTCCCTTTGCACGCACCTCGCGCCTTCTCCCCCACGGTATAGTAATAACCTGGCTTGAGCCTGCTATCCAATCGAAAACCAGTACCTGGGCAGCCATAAAAATGTACTGTCTAAATTGTTTCCTAGTCAAATAAAATGAGGTCATCCTATGCAGGTCATTAATAAATATAACATGACATAGCTCAAGGAGCCTTTGATTTTATCAGTTTGTGATACTCACGTCCAAGATCACAGTTACCAGCGGCGACATACAAAGGAACACCTAATTTCTTCCGCATGGTTATGCCTTCCTGGATTAACCCGCGGCCTTTCTTTTCGAATTCTTTTCCCTACAAAAGGAAAATCATCCTGGATTAATATAGCTCAGTATAAATGGAAGGGACCAGATCGTTGGGTTAATTTGCGTTAACCAAGTTCAATAACCGATTCAGAAAATTTGCGATAAACATTTCATTCATTTTAAACATTTTTCAGACCTGGTGGGTTTTTACTTCCTTGTAACATAAATATTTCTTCTTTTTCAAAACAATGCAATAGATTAAAAATGTAACGTAAACAGCGGTAATAGACATGGTAAACCAGTTCATTTTCACACTAAACTTCGTTATCTGGAGAGACGGGTTTCACATGAAACTTCGTGCTATTAAATTACTGTGGGTCGTTATTCTCCCACCTGGTTTTTCCCAGTCAAGATTCCAGACCCGTAAAAATAACGACGTAAATAGATGTCACAAAATCGTAAGACTACAGTTGCTTTGAAAATGCATGTTGCTTAACTAGCATAGGAAACGTCAAGTTTATTATAAAAATACATTGGTTTCCCATGTTTGTCATCGCTGCTTATGTTATATACTTAATCAAGCTAGGTTGGCCTATAAAAGTATATCAAACAATGAAAGAGCGCTCAGGGAAGCAGGATAACTTTGTCAATGAAATGTTCTTACCCGACGAAGATAACACAACCCGAGTTTGGTAGTGGTGTGCGCATGCGTCTCACTCTTCCGTTTGTCGTCGTCTGAAAATTCCGCACGGATATCATACGCTTCCTTAAATATACTAAGAGTTCCTTGGTCACGCCTGAGGTGAGCCGCATCACAACTCAAAAGCCGCCGGAACCCAAGAGAATTTAAACTGACTGCAAGCCTTTCCTTGTCATCGCAATCCCTGGATATTTCGCAGCACTTCTCATACAGTTGAGCACATTCTTCGGGCGGTGATACAACTTTGACCAAGAAGTTCAGGACTTCAGTACCGTTAGCAACATTGATAGCAAACAACTTCTCTTCTCTAATAGTCGTGTCTTCAAAACAGTTCTTAAACGCTTCAGTGATGTTTGCTTTCTCTTTTCTGAATGTGGAGATGGCTTCGCAAGCTTTATGTTTGGTGATGAATAGTTTACTTAGGATTTTGATCCGTTCCAGGTAATGATCATTAAACTTCTTCTTGGTTTCATCACCTTCGTTGCCCACGTCTAGGGAACCACTCTCTTTCCTGCAGAAGGCTTGGACTAAAGGATGTGCACTGTACTTTCCTTCTTCGGTTGTCTGAAGAAGTGAGTCTTTCATCATCTTAGTCTTCACTGTCTCTACCTCGGCTCTGGTCTCAAAGAGAATCAACATATCCTCGGCAGAGAAAGTCGATGGGAAAACTGAGAGACGGACAAGATTCCTTTTTATGTCTCTGGGAAACTCGCGGAGGAATTTTCCCAATAAGTTATAGACGTCTTCTGAATTGTTCTTGAGGATGTCAATAGGGTTATTTCTAAGTTGTTCAACCAAAACTTTGAGGTTGAAATCGTTCTTCAGTAGGTACATACAGTTAATAAGAATCACTGGCATCCCACCACAAACCTTGCATACTTCCTCCAAATATTCTTTGCAGACTACAAAAACATCTTTGAGTAATTTAGTAGATGAGGTGGTGTCCATTGGCTCAAGATGAACCCTGTGTATGTCAGCTGAAACAGTGTTTACATTTCTTCGGGTAGTGATCATTAACTTTATCTTTGGCGCTGAAGCTAACAGCGTCTGAGCGAAGCCGTCGAAGTCTTCTTGTTCCTGTATATCTTCTGTGTTGTCCAGTACAATAACATTGTCATTTTGAAGCTCCGAGAGTTTGTGAGTCGCCTGCTGCTTTATGTCGTCGTTCCCTGTCATCCGATCTTCATCGCATAAAACGCGGAGAATTTCACTGCAGATTTCCGAGAGGGTCTTCTGCTTCGTAACAAATATAACTCTTTGTTTTTTTCTCGCCAGCAAGTGACTTACTCGTATTGCAACCTGTGTCTTCCCCATTCTAGGGAGAGCAACAAGGACGATGATGCGCGCATCTGTCGACTGTTTCTCCATGATTTCATTCTCAACTTGTGTTGTCTGGATGTAGTTAGGCGTCTGAACGGGAATGTTGGCTGAAAATTGTTTCTCTGCAACAAAAATAAATATAATTTAGCCTGTTTAAACAAAAACTCGTCATAGAACGGTCCGAATGTTGTTTTTGAATGTTTATAGTGCACGTGGTCAATGGCCTTAGTTACACCAAGCTATTTACGGGTATGCCACTTAAAATAGAAGAACCAAATATTTCAAACAAACATATTAAATAGGCAGAAAAAAAAATCCAATTGGCGGAAGGCAGACCATTTGACTATTTACAAGCATGGCCGAGGATCTGAACTAGAGTCCACCGAGAAGACGGAGACGGACTCAATTCCGCGAACCTCTGGCGCTTTAAGCACTCGGCTACAATGCCTCCATAAAACTAGCTAAACACATTCCGAGCGGAAAACAACGACGTATTCGTTCATAATGACAGAGCCATTTTGGCATGCAAACAAATTTTCATTTTCAATTCAACAAATAGACCCCTATGTCAATGTCTGATAAAAACCATTTGAGGAAATGATAGTTTTGAAAGAATAAAAATAGTATACGAAAAACCACAACAAAGTCATAATTTTCTCATCTATAGAAAGTATATCCCTAAAAAGTATACCTTAGTTCACAGCTTTCAATGCATAACTTATTATAACAGATGACTTTACTGTAATACCACATAATTATTGTACTGAAAACGTTCCAAAACTTCAATAAAAAAATGATAACGAAACCCCACACGTTTTACTGTGATTCTACTGTGCGAGGTCATTAAATGTGCGTCGATATATCAAGAAACGAGTAATGTAGGATACAATGATGCAAGGGACCGCTAACGAAAATGCTGCCGGTATACGCAAGAACTGTAAAAGATCTGATCAGCCAAAAAGAGAAATAATAACAACGAAGCAAGGCTGATTACCACGTAGAAAGCTAAACCGGACGTCGACATGATCATGGTAGAGTCGAAACTGAAAGCCAATAATTGCAACCGTAGACAGCTGTTTCGACCTGGTTGGGTCTCGTCAGCACAGTGTAGCAGCAAAAAGTAAAGCAACCGGCTTGTGGACCGATTGTCTACTAAGGGCCTGATTACATGGCGAATTTCAGCCCGGGCTGAAAAGTCTGAAAAATCCCATGTAATCGAAACGGAATTTCAGCACGGGCTGAAAAGCAGGAAATAAGATGGCTGCCGCTACGAAGTAGAAGCGATCTCAGTGGAATAAAGGCGATAAAATAGAGAATCTCTCTAATTTCAAAGCTTAGATGGAATATAAGAACATCGAGACCAGGTTAAACAGCACGAGGCTGTCAGGAAAGCCATGAACTCGGCAAGCTTGAGGAGATATTTTCTTTCTATGCAAGTACGTCTTTCTGGCTAAGAGACAGGTTTCGTTTCAGTTCCATCATCATTGTAGGGTGTTACTATCCTAAAAAGTTAAAAATTGAGCGCCAACAAAAGGTCAAACTACGAGAGAAGCAATGCGCCTATTTTCACGATTCGTGTTAGTAGTGGTATGGGCTAGTCCAGTACGAATTTGACAGGTAGTGTGATGCAAATGAAAAAGTATTGTTATGGAAAGGAGTTCTATTGTTTTCTCGAGTTTGACGTATCCATGGTAACCAGAAGTCCCGCCCCCTTTGACGTCATTAATCTCGTTTCCGTGTTGACCGAGTAAAAAGCCTGGTTTCTAAGATAAACAAAGTAATCACGCAATTTTAAAGTTGACCATTAACTTTAATATCAAATGTTTCCCTAAAATTACAGGACAGAGCCGTGTGCAACTCCCTAGTGGATTGCGCTCAACTTATGAATGAAACTATTTACAAAAGTGTTTACAAATGGCACAACAGTTCAATCATGTCCACGTCCTCATTTGTTATTCTTTCATAGCCATAGGGATATGTTTTGAAGGTGTAGGGATCTATCACTCGTTTTTCGTACACAAGCTGGTACTTTTTCGTCTGAGAGATTGTGGTCAGTGAGTACTCTTTGGAGTTTCGGACGATGTGATAAGGCTTGTAAATATCAGTTTGTCGCGTTTTCTCGAGAGGGCGTTGAATTTCGTCTAAAACATTTTGCCGCAACACTTGATAATTTAACTGCTTGCTACCTTCACTGTTTAAAGAGATTCCCCTCACTTTGCATTCTTCTTTTTCTTTCTTCGTGAGGTAACCATAATTTTTCGGTCCCGGGGACGCAAATTCAGTGATGAAGTCGTCTTCTCCCAACTCGTCCTTGAAATCACCGAGAAAGTCGTCAAGGGGAGGATTGTTTTCATGAGGTAAACTGGAAAAAATAACGCTGTCGGTGTCTGTGTACTGTACTCGTTCTTGTAGCATGTCCAGAGCTGCATACAAACGAAGTCGAGCCCAGCATGTCGTGAAACAAGCGATGAAAATGTTGAGGTTTGGTGAGACCGGTTCGTCATTCAATTTCAGTTTATAGTGAATTTCAACGATGTCTTCAGACAATACACTCACGTAGCAAATGTCATTTGCATCACTTTCACGGAATGCACTGAACGTCATAGGATCTCCGAACTCTTTGATTTGAGTTTTGTTTGTGCGCTGGCCAAACTTCCCCCACATGGAATTTAACATCATTTTTGCAAGGCTACGTTTGCCGGGATTCTTTTCAATGTTGTTACGGTTGAGTTCGATGCCCTCTTTCGCTTTGTAGGATCTCAGATGTTCTTGTTGTTTGACGGGATCATCGCCTACATGAGCTGGCCAGCCGCTTGCCTCCTCTTTAATCTTTAACCATGTATTCACATAGTCTTTAAAGAGACCTTTCCTCGTTTCAGAAAAATGCCACACTTCGTGAATTTAAGTTATTTTGTAGCCCTTCTCAACGGCTTTGTTCAGTTCGGAGGTACACCATGTACCTGTAATTTGTCTTTCACTGTCGCTGTGACTGCAAACCCAGGACCGTTGTAGCATTGGTTTTTCCATCTCTTCTTGTACACAGGCTCTACATAGCGGGAATGTTAGTTTACCATTTTCACGCAGCGGAAGTACTGGATGAAACAGTTTTTCTGGAGGTAAGATTGTGACCTTGGCAATCCCGAAGTAATTTTGGATGTCTGTGTCTTCCGGCTGAAATATAATTTCAGGGTGGCCGACAGGATACTCAGCATTCTTATTAATGAACAGATAGAGAGATGTAAAATCATAGTAATGAATCTTCTCTCCTGAGGCGATGTCAGCCAGATGATAGAGTTTGACAGCGTTTGTTCGTCCGCCGCAGAAGGCATCACGGGGATTTAGTGGCTCCACCAAATCGAGGCTGGCTACAAAGTTCCTGACGTCCGGCCTTTCTTCTTTCATTTTCCGCCAATTACACTCCCACATTTCGATGACGTTGTAACCTTTGTCACGCACGAATTGTAGTTTTTCCTGGGTGCAGAGATACACGTCGGCAGTGCAGCGGTGCTCTTATCTAAGGTGTGTTTCGGATCTGTTGGGATAGCATTTACGACAGCCATGCCAAAAGCAACCTTGAAATTCGTAGACGGTGTTCGTAGTTGCATCGTAGCCGTCCACGGTGTAGCGACTGTTGGGGATACGGTATTCACCATCATTTCCAACATGTTGAATTCTCCCACTGATCTGACTTTGTTGCCACAGTAGATATTCCATGGCAACTTTCGACTGATTTGTTTTTAGTCGCCAACCGTGGAGAAGCTCGGAAGCAATTGTGTTGGCTTCCATTCGGTTTTGTCGCAGGTCTCGATTGCATGCCGAAGCTATAGTAATATGACTAAAGGGGTCAAACTTTGTCTTTTTTTCAAAAAGCCGTTTGAAAGTAAGGCATCCCTCCTTCAGTAATTTCACGTCCGACTCGCAATATTCCAGCAATTCTTTCTGGAAATCGAACACTACATTCTCAGCTCTTTCTTTATCATGCCATTTCTCGAAGTCTTTACGGCCGTTGACAGACATTCAGGCATGTAAAATTCTTTCTCGGGAATTGGTCCCACGTAGTCTTGATTTTCAGGCGTGTTAAACAGGTGAGGAAAATAGCCCTTTTTTAACTCTGTCAATCCGAATGTCTTTGGAAATGCAGAAAGCGGCATTTGAAAAAATGACGGAGAGTCAATAAAGTTAATATTGTCAAAGGTTAATTGGAGAAGTTTAGCTCCATTTCTGATTTGATTAAGGACCCTGTGTTGGCGATGATATTCCTCCACGACGAAATAGGAGTCGTAGCCAGAAAAGTGGGCCAAAACAGTTACATTGCGCGTGTCTTCTTCAGTTAACGTATCCAGCCATTCCAGGAAATCGCGAATGCAATCTTCACCTTTGAAGTGGAGTGGACAATTATCATCCTCAGTTTCCGCTATTAAAAGATTAGGGATGTGTTTGCCAGTGTCTTGCATCGCCTCAATATCGAAGAAAACGAGAATGGGAGGCTTTTCATCATCATCATCATCATTACCATTATCCTCTGCTTCGGCTTCGGTTAATCGCTTTCGTTTTTTCTTTTTCTTTCTCTTCTTCTTTTTTTTCTTTTTTCTCTTCGGTTAGCTCTTCCGGTGTTTTAGGTATCTGAATAAAGCATCGGTGGCTTGCGGCCTCTATGTACTCGTGGCAAGAGGGACAGTCTATGTAACCGCATGCATGTTCTTGTTGCTTCTTGAGACCCACCAACAACTTTTTACACCTACGACATTTGCGGCGTTGACTGCAAACACTGATGTTTTTGGAGTCAGCGGTTTTTCCCTTGTAGGATTTCGTCAGATGATTTTGAAAACAAACATCACCATAAAACATCCGCTTACAGGATCCGCAGGGTGTAGCTGGTGGTTGATTACGACACCTGGCCTCTGTAAAGTCCTCACATCCCGTTTGTAAGCAGGAAGAACAATGATCAGGGTTGTTTTCACAGGCGTGTTGACCTTCGTTATTGTAGGGTTTGAGACACCTTGCGCAGAAATAACTGTTACCAAAGAACCCAGGTAACGTAGTGATCACATTGTAGTGTTCATTATCATACAACAGTACCAATTGTTTTTCCTGAGGCTTTCCAAAAGAAGTCACGCTATAACCTCGGGTAGCGTCCACAACTAAGAGCTGATAATTGTTCAAGGACGGCGTCAATGCAAATCTAGTGAGTTCCTCGTAACCGCATTTTCCCATTTCTACATTAGCTTCTATATGCAGCTTGATTGCTTCATCTCTATGGATAGAGAAACCTCTTCTGAAGCTGTTCCATTTAGGGTGATCATCCACTCTAGCTTTAGCTGTCACAATGGCGCGGGCGCAGCATAGTTCATCTTTGTTATCGATACTGATGACAGAACCTTTCAAACGTTTGAAAGTTTCTGGATTAGAATGTCCAGGTTTCAATTTTCGTTTCTGACCGCTACCGCGAGGAGATGTACGAACGTGTGTAAAAGATAATTGAAACGAATCATTCATTTCAAAGTTCTCGTTTGAGTTTAACACCTGTGACATTTGCTGCAGCAGACTGTCGACACGATCGCTACCATTTAACCATTCCCCCGCCGGTAACGCTCGATAAGCATAGCTGTTGACTAAGCGATTGCTGGCTAAATTGAAGTAGACACGATCAGCGGCTGGTATCCTGTCTCGGAGAATCAAATTTTGGATTGTTCTATGTAATCCATCAGCAATTGCTGCTGCCAAGTTTTGTTGAGGTATAAATTGTCCCACCTGACGAATGTTGGAGGTGTAGTGACGCTCTCTGACGCCCATTTTTTTTGCTGTGACTATCTACGTACGGGTTGAGTACAAATTCGAAGCGTCCAGGTTCTGTGATAGCAAGACTTCCCCCCATTTGTTCTTGATTAGTGAGTTGACGTTCTGTATAGCCTCGGCGACATTTGACAAAATCGTATCATCGATAGAGTCGTCAAGAATCTAAGAGAAAATATAAAATAAAATAAATAAACCGGTTCATCACACATTAAGTACACGAAATGTATTTTTGTCACAACATATTTAATTTACCTGTTGGAAATAACTGTTTTCTGGTCCATTCTCAATAGCAATAATGGCCTCCAACAATTCTTCATCGCTTATATCCTCAAAGTGGCTTGACATGGGGCGAAAATCTTATCCAGAGAAACAAAAGTTTAGTCAACAGTCCACCATCTGCAAATGATTTCTATCTAGCGAGTCCCAACTTTATTGGTGTCGTTAACTAATCATATTACAGGAAATGTCAGCACATTTCCAACATCCAATCATATTGCACAAAAACGACATCATATTTTCAACCACCAATCAAGTAACATATGACGTTATTGATCTATCATAATTACATTCACACACGCAGACCACCCGAAAAGTTTACTTAGTTTGTTAATTTAATTTTCCTGTAAATGAATAACAATTACACAACTCGCATGAAAACAAATGCCTTCATTAGTCTTTTAGCGTCCGTTCAATTCGCCTTTAAAGATAATAGCCTATTCAGTTAAGCTAACAGAGTCTAATCATTCAACGTTTAAGATAATAGTCCATTGTCACATTCTTGCGTTAAGTTTTCAACTCGTATGCAAATTTCGTTATCCCCGCGGCCAATGGGACAAATTATTTGCATCGCGCTCTAAACTTAAATTTAGGAGTAACGGTTCCATTGTAACTTTAAGGTTTATAAAATACGATCGGACGAACGCTATAGCTTTGCTTATCCTAAATCCGTCCAGTGTTACTTGTGTTATACTGGTAGAACCTTTCCAAGTCCGTCAGCGAGCTATTCAAAATCAAAAGAACTTCATTTCAAAAACCGTAACCGCCTTCAAATTCCAGACCTGATATAAAGGATTACGGCGAGTTATTCAAAATCAAAAGAACATCTTTTCAAAAACCGTAACCGCCTTGTAAATCCGTCCAGTGTTACTTGTGTTATACTGGTAGAACGTTTCCAAGTCCGTCAGCGAGCTATTCAAAATCAAAAGAACTTCATTTCAAAAACCGTAACCGCCTTTGAATTCCAGACCTGATATAAAGGATTAAGCGAGCTATTCAAAATCAAAAGAACATCTTTTCAAAAACCGTAACCGCCTTCAAATTCCAGACTTGATATAAAGGATTACACCGAGGTATTCAAAATCAAAAGAACTTCATTTCAAAAACCGTAACCGCCTTCGAATTCCAGACCTGATATAAAGGATTAAGCGAGCTATTCAAAATCAAAAGAACATCTTTTCAAAAACCGTAACCGCCTTCAAATTCCAGACTTGATATAAAGGATTACACCGAGCTATTCAAAATCAAAAGAACATCTTTTCAAAAACCGTAACCGCCTTCAAATTCCAGGCCCGATATAAAGGATTACAGCGAGCTATTCAAAATCAAAAGAACTTCTTTTCAAAAACCGTAACTGCCTACAACCTCCAGGTCTGATTGAATCACGTATTGATATAAAAAACACAAAGGTTCATTATCGTTTCCATTCATTATCAGTGACTATTCAAAATCAAAAGAACTTCTATTGAATGCTCATACCCTCCTTGAAATTCCAGGTTGTGATTAAAACATGTAGTGGTATTGAAAAGCACAAAGGCTTATCCTTTCCATTCAATTTCAGTGACCTAATTCAAAATCAAAATAATTTCTTTTCAAAGTCCTTAGCCGTCTTCAAATTTTAGGTCTGATTAAATCATGTAAGTTAAAGTATGAAGTTATCTTTTCCATTCAATTTCAACGACCCATTTCAAAATAACGGTACGGATTTGTATTCGCCCGACATGTACTCCAATTTCAAGTTATATTTATTACCTCTTGAGAATCGTTGTCTTGGTCCGCGTTCTCAATAGAACGAACAGCCGCCAAGAGTGGTTCATCAATCAAATTCATTGTTGATTTTGAGGACGCTGTCAAACTGAATTTTATGACGCTGCAGTTTTGATAATCGATAATCGATTTTGTGAATAATAAGTGCGCGTCTCCACGTGCTCGAGCACAAAATTAAAAGAACTGGGGAAAGCATGTTGGACCATTGACTTTTATTAATGTGGTGGCTCCTAAAAGAGCCGTTTGGTTCTTACCTACATAAAGTCTGTAGGATTTTAAAAGGTGGCCATACCTTGCTTTCTCTGCTTCAAGAAGACGTGATAAGCTCTGGAGAACGGATACGCCGTAATGACGCGGAATTTGTCGCCGTACGATTCCTTCCATGAGAAATAAACGCAAATCTCGTCCGTGGGATAACCCCACGGACAGACTCCGATGACTTTCTTCATTTTGAATACGTACATGTAATAGTGGCCATGTCCCGTCTTGTAACCTTCTTCGACGATTTCATAATCGTCACCAGCGACGAAAGTTTTCCTTGCCAGAAAGGCCACAGTTGACGTTAAATTAAACGCCCGCAGGAATTTGGATGCACCGGAAGTCCACTGCAAAACTGCTGGGGTTTATCGATCGATGGCACACTACTGAGGCCATGCTGCGCAGACCCAGAAAAAAATTAGCAAATTTTGTTTTTTTATTTTACAAGAAGACACATGGCTTAAGGTTCCAGGCAGATAGTGCAACTGGCAAATAAGAAATCATCATGGGCAATTTTAAACCAATTGTGCGTGTTCATTGTTTTTAAAAGTGCTTTCACGGCGTTGTTTGTATGAAGACGTGATTGATCATCGCAGTGAAACGCACAACTTAAGCAGTTGTGAAATTAAAGCCTGAAAAAAAAACTCAGACCAGAACGGGATTTGAATCCATGGCCTCTGCCATATCGGTGCAGTGCTCTACCAACTGAACTATATATCAAGCCAATTGGGAACTGGCCACATTGTGAGTTTGTAATATACCCGTAGATATTGAAGAATACAAATGAATATATGAAATTGACATATTTGGACTGCGGAGAATGTTATGAACACATGATTGATCATCAGGCTTTATTTAATTTCAGAACTGCTTAAATTGTGTGTATAACTGCGATGATCAATCATGTCTACATATCCGATATTCCGTCCTTACCGAGCCTCTTCGTAGGCTACTCAGTCCTTTAATTCTCAACCAACTGCTGTGCGTGTACCTTTGATTAACATCCATACTTGTCTATATGGTAGTATGACTTTAGATCACTTTTCCTTGCCTCCCCCTAACCTACACACATACAAATATACCATCATAATTAAAGTGACAAATACTGCAGTGTACAATGAAATGTCGTCTGTCTCACGATGCTGTCGCCAATGACCCAATCGCCTGATGAAGACTAGCAGAGCGCATTCGAAACATCGCTATAACATCACAACTGATCACATCGTAAGAACAAGGATGATACTTTGGTACTACTAAATATTTAAGATGTGCCGTTTTTAAACGTTAACTTTTTACACTTTTAATCTGGTGCAAATTCATTTAAAAGCTTCATCACTAAAGCTGGAAGCATTTATTCGCAACTCCCTCTGCTTCTTTTTAACTTGCGTTTACTTGCGTTACAAAGAGAAATTTAGTCTGGAAAGTCGCTGACTTTCGCACACATTGCGTGCCTTCTCTTGCATGCCTGTAATTGGGCTAAAATATTCCCAATTTCTCGTGTTGACGAATTTGGAGACGATGTCTCACTAAGAGCCTGTCTAAGTTTTACGCAGGATGCCTGAAGGCATTACGCGTGATCAGTTTAATTCTTTGTGTACCGCTTCTTGGAATACACGGACACTGAAGCATAGATTCCCGTTAATTCATCCAGTGTTATCCTCCATTGAGTACGCAAATTTCACCTGGAGCCGATTATAAGGTACTGTGTGTCCCTCAGTTGATGTCTCATTAAGCTAAACTAGCAGTCAGTTGTACTTTCTTGACGTTCATAGCATGTTTCGGAGATTCGGAGTTAATCAACTGATAAATTTTAAACTGCGACTGCTTACATTCTGATGTTGGCGTTCTTGCCAGGCAGTATAATTTATCAACGTTATTGTCAATGTATGTTACGAATTCTCTGAAGTTATTGTATGTAATTCAATTCTTATGTCAAGGTAAGTGGCAACTTGAAAAAGACTAGTAACTTCATAACCAAAAAAGGCTGCGAAACGCGGGTTCAAAAATGCTTTCCACTTCTAACAAAAGACTTAGCCAGTTTTGCATTTGTGCTGAAGCGAAAAAGAATGGGAAAACTGGGCAAATGTTTAGTTCAAAAGGATGAATTTATATGAAAGTCTCACGTTCTATCAGTTTTATCGAGCAGATAGTAAGTTTCGCCTACCGAAGTACTTTCACTTTTGATCTTACATAGTCATAATACATTGTTAACAAAAGCGTTCTGTGGGTCTTGTGTTCTTGCGTTCTTGTATCGAGCCTCGCTGATGCAAAACGTGTTAGGCAGCCAGACATCAGAAAATTACTCGAGAATTTGACAACTTCTCTGACTCACATATTGAGTTGGATCGACTTTTTTTCACTGGGTACATTTAGAAGACCGCCAAGTTCAGATTTTTGGAATTATAGTCACGATTGAAAATCGACTCAACAATTTCGATTTCGAATCTTTTCACTTAAGCAACAATGAGCTGTCTGGTGACAGACCAATGTAATTATCTAGCCATGCATGTAGCTTATGGAGGTGCATTGTTTCGATGGAGATAAGTGTTGCAAAGTATCCCGACGTGCCGAACAAACATCCCTTCGAGAGTGAGTAGCAATGCTTTCAGTCTCTGAATAATACGGAAACTGCGATTAGTACTGGCAATGTGGACCAGCCTGGTCCGAGTGCGACTTTAGTTTTAGGTTTTATGCAGGATGCCTGAAGGCATTACTCGTAATCAGTTTGTTCCCCCGGGGGAGGTACTTTGGGAATTTCTGGGTGGGGATGTGCCGCTGGGACCATGGAACCCTTAGCCTATACCAGAGCTAGTTCAGCTGAATTTTGCTACCCTATACTAGAGTAAACTCCCCAAATCCCCCATCTATCGACACTGTTGAGGCTGATTTGCGTAAATTTAAACTTGCTGATTTGATTTTTTTTATATATATATTTTTGAGTGGCAATTCCTGGTTTCCTTAGTCTAGATAAAATCTTCAACCAACTAGTCAGTTTTGTGAAAAATGATACCCTATTCTAGACCCAACGCTCTGATTTATATACCCTATCCTAGAGTAAACTGCTTGAAAACCATACCCTTCACAGCGGCACATACCTATATAGCCCGTATATGGCAGTGCCCCCCCCCCCGGATTTGTTCCATTCGTTATGTACGACGTACAATCTGCTTTCCATAGATTCCGTCAAGTCATGTAGTTTCATCGTGAATTGGGTGCGCAGGTTTGACCTGGAGTGGATTAAGGTACCGTATATCTCTCATTTGATGTCTCATAGAGACAAATTAGCGGTAAATTGCTCTTTTTCCCGACTTTCTTGACGTTAATTTACACCATGGTTAAGAGGTTCGGAGTTAATCAAGTGATCAATAAACAACTACTCTTTACACTTGTTGGCGTTCTTGCAATCCGTAGATACACGTACTGACTCCTTTGTAGTTATCGTATCTTGTTTAACAATTTGATCAAATTTAGAGACAACATGAAAAAGAATGGAACTTCATAATCAACTAATACTGCGTAATGCAGGTTTAGGAATGCTTTCCACGGCCAATGAATTCCATTCAAACGTCTCCAGTTTTGGCAGTGCCTTGAAGAGAAGGAGATTCCGAATTCATAAAGATGGCAAACGAAAACTGAGCTAAAGTCAACCTTCACAGTCCGGTTGTTCAAAAGAGGGTTAAATAAACCTTGGATTAGAGTTAATCTGTAGAATTCTCTAACCAAGGTGAAACTTTGTTGAAAGCAGGGTTTGTGTGTTGGTTCGTTATTCTTGGCTAACTCGAGAAATGTCAGAAATCAAATTTCAGAGAAATTAGTTCGCGATTTTCAGATTTCCATACACGCACTTTAATTACTTGCGCAATCATAATTTGGCGCCATTTCAAAATCGAAAATTGTAAAGTACCTTTTCTCGGCGCCTAATTTTAAGATCTCTTTTTCTGGAAAGTTGTTTGTTATGTCTCGCAAAACAATTGATAGCATGCATACATTTATTCATCGGGTAAAATGTGTATAATATTCCGTGTTGACGAATTTGGAGACGACGACTTACTGAGAGCCTGTCTAAGTTTTATGCAGGCTGCCCGAAGGCGTTACGCGTAATCGATTGGTTCCATTCATGTGCAACGCTTCTTGAAATGCACTCCGACACATAGATTCCCATAAAATCATTTAGTTTTATCGTCAATTGAGCGCACAATTTTTACCTAGAGTCCAGAAAGGTACTGTTTGTTCCTCATTTGATGTCTCTTGAAAAATTAGCGAGCAATTGTCCTTTTTTGAGGGTTCCCTTTGGTTTGTAGCATGTTTGCGGAGTTAATCAACTGATAAGACAATACTTATTGTTTATAGTCTGCTTTCAATGTTGGCGTTGTTACAGAATCAGTAGTTTGTCAATCTTGTTTCAATGTATGTATTAGTGACAATTAATTTGAAAAACACTGGTAACTTGATAATCACCAAGCGCTTTGGAATGCATGCTTTCCAATGCTGATGTTACAACATTGAGACTTCGTCTATTTTTCCATCAGTTGTGTCGAGTTCGAGGAGGAGCAAAATTCGAATTCACAAAGTTGGTAAGCAAGAACTGATCAAAAGTATAGTTTAACAAGGTAAGCTTTGCAAAATTAGCTATCTGTTTTATTTAGCGGGTAGTAAGTTTTCCCTTACTGAAGCACTTTCACTTTTGCTTTTCCATACTTATAATACAATGTACAAAAAGCCAGCCCGGTGGGTTGCAGAGATTTGAATCGAGAATAGCTTATTAAAAAGCGCATAAGTCGGGGCACAAACCTATTATTTCGGACTTTTGTAACGCTGGCATGGTCAGTAATGAAATGTGTATAAAATTAAGGAATAGTGAAAATGGACAAGAAATGCAGCTCATTTAACTATGAACAGAAAGGAAATTTAATATTTAGTAATGAGTGTCATCTATTTCTAGTGATGATTTTTCACATTCGCCAAGAGATATTTTACGCACTTTGTATTAAGCTACCGAAAGTCAAGAAAGTGGCGTCAGACCGCCAATTACGAGACTTCAGAAAATTATTCACACATTTGACAACTTCCTCTGGCTCACATATTGAGTTGGGTCGACCTTTTTCTGTAGGTGCATTGAGAGCGCCGTCCGTTGCAAACTGAAATATACGAACATGCAGTTTTAAGCTTATTTTCGAGATTAGTGTGGAAATTGAATACAGTATTCGGTAATTTCAATTTCGAATCTAGATCACTTAAAGAATGCTGAATTGTCTTGTTCGGACCATTGTAATTATATGCAGCCATATTTGTGGGAGGCCCATTGTCTCACTGGATATAATAAGTGCTGTAAGGTATCCAGCAGTGACCAAACATCCCTTCGAGTGGGAATAGTAATGCTTCCAGTTAATGAATGATACGGAAACTATGATTGTGGACCAATTTGGTCCTTGTGCGACTTTAGTTTTAGGTTTTATATAGGATGCCCGAAGGCGTTACGTGATCAGTTTGTTCCATTCTCTCGAATTTCCTGTGAACCGTTTCTGAGAATGCACGCCGACGCATATTCCGCTTTCCATAAATTCACCGACATTGCGCCATTCAGTTTAATCGTATTAATCTAGCGGCAGAGTTTTCGCCAGGAGCCGATCAAGTCGATCAAGGTACTGCATGTCGCTCAGTTGATGTCTCTTTGAGGTAAATCAACAGGCAATTGTACTTTTGCAGGGTTTCTTTATGTTTATACCTTGTTTAAGAGATGGGGAGTTAATCAACTGATCATTGAACAATCTAATGTTTACGGTCTGTTTTCAATGCTTGCGTTCTTTATCATCTTGCTGTAAATGTATGTTGTCGAATTCTCTGTGGTTATCATATGCAGTTTAATACTTTGATCAAGTTGAGTGACAATGAACTTGAAAAAGACTTGTGACTTCTCATAATTAATAGACCAACACTTATTGTGGAATGCGTCTATTGTGGAATGATTGCTATTACTGATATTATAGAGACTTTGCCAGTTGTTCAAAAGTCGTCATGAATTCGAGGAGAAGCAAAATTCGAATTCACAAAGCTAGAAAACTGGAAAATTTGGAAGGTTCTCAATTTACTTTATCAGGCGGATAGCATGGGTTGTAGGGTTTAATGCCAACCGAAGCACTTTCACTTTTGATTTCTCATAATTATAATACATTGTTAAAAGAAGCATTCTGTGGATCTTGTGTTCTTGTGTTCTTGTATCGAGCCTGGCTGGTTAAAACGCTCACATGCAAGTCTTTAGCAGAAATCTATTATTTCGGACTTTTGTAACACTGATATAGCCCGTTGGAAAATGTGTATAAATTTGTAATGCCCAAGAAATGCATGCTCATTTAATCATGTTCAGTAATGAATGTCATATCTATTTCTCGTGATGATTTTTCACATTCTCCAATAGAGACCTTATGCACTTTGTAGTAAGCTAAGGAAAGTCAAGAAAGTGGCAGAAGACCGTCAATTACGAGAATTCAGAAAATTACACAAAAATTTGATAACTTTCTTTGACTCTCATATTGAATTGGGTCGACTCTTTTCTGTAGTTGCATTGAGAAGAGCGTCCGTTGCAAATTAAAACATACCAACATCCAGTTCTAAGCTTTTTTTCGAGTTTTTCGATAGTAACGTGCATAACTGAACACATGCAGTATTCGGAAATTTGTTTGAACAATGCTGAGTTGTTTTGATGTGTCAGACCGTTGCAATTATCTAGACATGTTTGTGCGGCGCACTTCGAAAGTAGTTTAGATTATGGAGAATATAAAGAATATTCAGGTTAATTTGACCTATATTCGTTTTAAGAGTATTGAGGTGACGTTTGCAGTAAACAAGCAAAGATGTTAAATCCGTCACTGGTAGTGACAGGACCATTAAAGTATTGTTCAGGGTTTCTGATCAATCTGCGTGTCTAGATTTTTTGGCTGCGAGTCGAGAAAATGGTAGCCTTCTTCAGACTATATACAACCTTCACAGTCCGGTTGTGCAAAAGAGGGTTTCATTAACCTTGGATTAGAGCTAATCTGTAGAAATCTCAAACCTAGGGTGAAATTTCGTTGTTCAAAGCAGGGTTTGTGGGTCGGTTTGTTATCCTTGGCTAACTCGTGATATTAGCTTTCTGCGAGGTTAAGCTGGTGCCAGAGTGAAACGCACGCGTTTGATACCTTTCCTCAACTGAAATATTAATACTTTGTTACTGGCTGTGAGGCCCAAATCCTCCATGCCAGCAACCAAAAACTTCCCTTATATGCTGGTTACCTGTTGCTCATTATGCCAGAAATATCAGAATCAAATTTCAAAGAAATCAGTCCACATTTTTCAGATTTGTATACACGCACTTGAATTACTTGCGTCATCAATATTGGACACTTTTTCAAAATCGAAAATTGTAAATTACCTTTTTTTCGCCTCATTTTAAGATCTCTTTTTTCTGGGTTGTATTTTGGCTATGTCTCTCAAAACAATTGCGTGAATACATTTATTTATCAGATAAAATGTTCATAATTTCCTGTGTTGACGCAAGTTTTTCGCAGGCTGCTCCAAGGCGTTGCGCGGGGTCAGTGGGTTCCATGCAGCAATCTTGTTCAACATTTCTTGAAATGCATTCCGACGCATTGATTTCCATAAACGCATTCAGTTTTATCGTCTCTTGAGCGCACAATTTTCACCTGAGGCCGATAAAGGTACTGCTTGTTGCTCAGTTGATGTTTTTGAAAAATTAGCGGAAAATTGTCATTTTTTTTGCCGGTTTCCTTACGTTTATAGCACGTTTGCGGAGTTAATCATCTGATTAGTCAACACTTACTGTTTATAATCTGCGTCGATGTTGACGTTATTTTGTCAATCTTGTTTTAAATGTATGTTATTGAATTCTCTGAAGTTATCGCATATAGTTTGATCAAGATTAGTGTCAATTAATTTGCAAAAGACTGTTAACTTCATAATCGCCAAACGCGGTGGAATGCATGCTTTCCACGACTGATATTACAACATTGAGACTTCGCCAGTTTTTCCATCAGTTGTGTTGAATTCGAGGGATAGCAAAATTCGAATCCTTAAAGTTGGTAATCGAGAACTGAGCAAAAGTTTAGTATAACAAGATAAGCTGTGGAAAGTTGTCTATCTATTTTATTAAGCGGGTAGTGAGTTTTCCCTTTCAGAAGCACTTTCACTTTTGATTTTACTTAGCTCTTATTAACCGAGCTGGAGGTCTGTATGGGAGAATCTTGACCGAGGTCGTGAGTACAGACCGAACGCAGTGAGGTCTGGACACGAGACCGAGGTCAAGATTCTTCCATACAGACCGACTTAGCTCGGTTAATAAGATGTTTATTATATGGCAAAGAAAAAGACTTTAATAGCTGGTTTTCACATGACGTCACAAAATTCGAACTACAAAACTATTGATCTTCTTGAGATTTTACTTTAATGATGTATAAGAGCAGCTGAAAACTAATATTCATACAAATTTTCGCTCCGAATGGGTTCTTGGTTTTGTGATACAGTACGCTTGAATTTCTAAGCTTTTGCGTGACGCGGCATTTACATGACGGCCTAGAGAGCTATCATGATGCTTAAAAAAGTGACTAATTTCGGGGAACTTGGCTATCTGAACAGTTCATGTCTTAGAAAAAGTATTATTTTAAAGTTTTAGACGGTTCCTTGAACTCTTTGTAGCAAAACTCAGCGACAGATGTTTCTGTTGGTTTCCGGCCGCCATGTTGGTGCCCATACGGATGGGCACCAGCATGGCGTCTCCATACAAATCTCTATAAATTTGGGTAAAAAAATTCTCCGCGTATCTCGCATAAGAAAAATTGCTGTGACCAGAATTTTGGCGAGAGTCTTTGCATATTTACCTTCTTTCATTTCCCAGATTCTGGACTTATTCTATTGACCGGTTTTGATTTTTATTTTGATCTATTTTGAATTGGGTGACACTGAAAACCAGCAATTCGTTTAATGTAACTGGTTTCCTGACATTTTGATTGCGAACGGCGATGAACTTAACTTAAACCTGCCGAAATTAGACTGTTCACAGTCCCCTATTTTTCCGTGAGATCGTGGATGTCGATCGTTGAGTTCGACGGGCCGCCATCTTGGTCTCTTGATGCGAGCGAAACTGGGGAGAGTACAAAATGTCCGTGGGTAGGGGTGGTGGAGGGCACGGCTGGCGGAAAAAATAGGGAGACTGTAACAGCTTCACTCTGTCTCATGTTCAAGGGGCGCGGCCGCCAGTTTGGCGCCTCCGGTAGTCAAATCAATTAACAATCTCCTCCCCTGAGAAAAAACCTGTCAAATCAGGGATGATGATATGATTACACGAGAGTTGATGACGAAAATGAACGTCAACAGAACCATAGTGGTTTACCCGACCGTGAGAAGTGAAATCAGGACCTTCAACATGCAAGGGAACCAGCAAAGATACGAGTGCAACAATTTATTTCAAGGCAGAATTCCTAACAGAGTCATCGTTGGGCTTGTGCTTTCAGAAGCCTTCAATGGTACTGTGGCACATGACCCATTATGTTTTCAAAAGTTTGGTGTGAGTAACATCAGGCAACTGGTCAGGGGAGAAGAGTACCCTTACGAGACCCTGGAGCTAGTGCACAACGACGGTACCCAAGATCTGAGAGGTTACTATCGATTCTTACAAGCCACAGGATGTTTGTGCAAACATTAAGGTAACATGGTCAGAAGCGAAGACTGGGGTCAAGGCAAGAATTGCACACTGTTTGTATTTGACAATGCAGCCAACGGATGTTTGGACAGTCCGGTGTTGAACCCCAAGCAGTCAGGAGAGTTACAGATCGTGCTGAACTTCGGTGTCGCACCAGGTAACAACATCACAGTCATCTTGTACGGAGAGTTTGAAAAACTCTTGGAAATAGACAAGAACAAAGCCGTGTTGTACGACATTTACCAACGCTAATGGAAAAAGTACCTCTGAATAACGTGCAACTGGATCATTTGGCGAAAGCGGGTGCCATTTTGAAACCTTACTTTTACGGGTGCGGTGGCTTGTGATCGATTACCACGTCGACCGATCAAGAAAGAACCTCGTGGGTACATTGTAAACACAGATCCACATGATAGACCGGGCCGACACTGGCTGGCGCTTTGGACCCATAGTGGGAATGTGTGCGAGGTGATGGACAGCTACGCCCTACCTTTAGAGACTTACAAGTCAACACAGCCTTTGCAAGACTGGTTAAAAAGTCAATGGCAACATGTCAATTACAATGGACAGTCTCTGCAATCGATTTACAGTAAAAGCTGTGGTGATTACGCCTTGTTCTATTTAAAAGACAGAGCGAGAGGTCAAAGCATGAACGAGTTCTTGAGGCGTTTCTCGAAACATGATTATGTAGACAACGATCACAAAATAGGCCAGATGTTAAAGAAGTTGATCGAGAAAGAGTTAGAATGGGATAAAGTGTGTAAAGTGAAACATCACCAGGACACCTCTCGTTGCGGTGTGAGATATTTAGTGTAATGATTGTTGGTTTGACATTAAAATACGATTGAAAACGTTCATTTTCCGTGTGATGATTTTGTAGTACAATGGTTAGTATTCTCGACTGTCACTCGAGAGATCAGGGCTCCATTCCCCGTTGGGTGGAATTTTTCCTTTCCATGCGGTATCAAAAGTAGCATGCCCATGCGCGTTTGGTCATTTGGACTCATGGAACGACGCAAGTCTTTTCGATTTCACACCCCTTCCAGTCTGTTGGTGGTGGGTCCTTCAGGGTGTGGCAAGACTGTGTTTACCACTAAACGTTTACTGAACAACCTCGATTTGTCTCATACCCCACCCTCCCAAATACATTATTGTTACGAAGTGTGGCAAGACGGGTTTTAGCCCATGAAAGAACAGGGGGTCAAGTTTCACGAAGGCGTTCCCGACACAGATCAACTGAAAACGTGGTTTCCTAAAGGCGGATGACTCGTGTTGGACGATCTAATGGCTGAAGGAGGGAACGATAAACGAGTGTTGGATCTGTTCACCAAACATTCTCACCATCAGAACGTCACCGTGCTCTACTTGTGCCAAGACATGTTTCCGCCGGGGAAATATGCCAAGAGTATTTCCAGAAACGCCCACTATGTCGTAGCCTTCAAGAATCCACGAGATCAATTAGGCATGAGAAATTTACTGTTACAGGCATTTCCCACCCAATGGCAAGTTTTACAAGACACGTTTCAACGTTTGACAGAACGTCCGTTCGGATACATGGTCTTGGATTTACATCCAGGCAGTTCGGACGATCAAAGGATTCTCAGCCACCTTTTAAAGGACGAAGGATGTATGAGATGTCACAAATTCATCGAGACATCGTGATGAGTTCTTCCCAAGATTCAATCACTACCGTATCTCTAATGAACGGATCCAAGAAAAGCGCCCAGTTGGTAAACAAAGATTTGTTGTACCGATTGGATGGGCAAACTCTATCAACTGGCTGACATCGCCTCAGGAGAGAAGATTCATTACTATGATTTTACATCTCTCTATCCGTTCATTAATAAGAATGCTGAGTATCCTGTCGGCCACCCTGAAATTATATTTCAGCCGGAAGACACAGACATCCAAAATTACTTCGGGATTGCCAAGGTCACAATCTTATCTCCAGAAAAACTGTTTCATCCAGTACTTCCGCTGCGTGAAAATGGTAAACTAACATTCCCGCTATGTAGAGCCTGTGTACAAGAAGAGATGGAAAAACCAATGCTACAACGGTCCTGGGTTTGCAGTCACAGCGACAGTGAAAGACAAATTACAGGTACATGGTGTACCTCCGAACTGAACAAAACAGTTGAGAAGGGCTACAAAATAACTTACATTCACGAAGTGTGGCATTTTTCTGAAACGAGGAAAGGTCTCTTTAAAGACTATGTGAATACATGGTTAAAGATTAAAGAGGAGGCAAGCGGCTGGCCAGCTCATGTAGGCGATGATCCCGTCAAACAGCAAGAACATCTGAGATCCTACAAAGCGAAAGAGGACATCGAACTCAACCGCAACAACATTGAAAAGAATCCCGGCAAACGTAGCCTTGCAAAAATGATGTTAAATTCCATGTGGGGGAAGTTTGGCCAGCGCACCAACAAAACTCATATCAAAGAGTTCGGAGATCCTATGAGGTTCAGTGCATTCCATGAAAGTGATGCAAATGACATTTGCTACGTGAGTGTATTGTCGGAAAACATCGTTGAAATTCACTATAAACTGAAATCGAATGACGAACCTGTCTCACCAAACCTCAACATTTTCATCGCTTGTTTCACGACATGTTGGGCTCGACTTCGTTTGTATGCAGCTCTGGGCATGCTACAAGAACGAGTACAGTACACAGACACCGACAGCGTTATCTTTTCCAGTTTACCTCATGAAAACAATCCTCCCCTTGACGACTTTCTCGGTGATTTCAAGGACGAGTTGGGAGAAGACGACTTCATCACTGAATTTGCGTCCCCGGGACCGAAAAATTATGGTTACCTCACGAAGAAAGAAAAAGAAGAATGCAAAGTGAGGGGAATCTCTTTAAACAGTGAAGGTGGCAAGCAGTTAAATTATCAAGTGTTGCGGCAAAATGTTTTAGACGAAATTCAACGCCCTCTCGAGAAAACGCGACAAACTGATATTTACAAGCTTTATCACATCGTCCGAAACTCCAAAGAGTACTCACTGACCACAATCTCTCAGACGAAAAAGTACCAGCTTGTGTACGAAAACCGAGTGATAGATCCCTACACCTTCAAAACATATCCCTATGGCTATGAAAGAATAACAAATGAGGACGTGGACATGATTGAACTGTTGTGCCATTTGGAAACACTTTTGTAAATAGTTTCATTCATAAGGTGAGCGCAATCCACTAGGGAGTTGCACACGGTTCTGTCCTGTAATTTTAGGGAAACATTTGATATTAAAGTTAATGGTTAACTTTAAAATTGCGTGATTACTTTGTTTATCTTAGAAACCAGGCTTTTTACTCGGTCAACACGGAAACGAGATTAATGACGTCAAAGGGGGCGGGGCTTCTGGTTACCATGGATACGTCAAACTCGAGAAAACAATAGAACTCCTTTCCATAACAATACTTTTTCATTTGCATCACACTACCTGTCAAATTCGTACTGGACTAGCCCATACCACTACTCGTGTTCTCAGCGCCATTTTGATTCTCTGGAGACTTTATTTTCGCACACAATTTCATATTTGGCGCCGAGGCTAATATTTCAGCCCGGGCTGAAATTCGTTATGTAATCGCAACAAAATTTCAGCCCCCCTAGCCGGGCTGAAATTCGCCATGTAATCAGGCCCTAAATACACATGACAATGACCTCAGATGAAACTCAAGTCCAAATGTCTGCGGATTGGCCAATATATCACATGTAAGAACCGTGATCCCGGACTTTAAGCAAAATCCAAAATATCATGTCGTTGTCGCGATAAGGACACTGCGGACAGACAAAAACTGTCTCGCAGAAAATGCAAACCATGTTAAAATTGAGCGGCATATCATATCTGATCCGATATGCGGCTCATTTCTAACATGGTTTGGCCATGTATTTTCTGCGGGACAGTTTTCTGATGGGTTTTAAATCAGGGCTTTTATAAAGCCATTTTAAAATGGTACAATGATCAAATTTTTCCCCCTCGATTTTTTAGGTTTATCACATAGAATTCCATGAAAAAATAAAAACTCCGTTTACCGTTTGCAAATGTCTACATTAGTTCCGGGGATATTTAAGTTTGAAAAATGTGTAAAATATGCAAATGAGATGACTGATGACGTCATACACTCAACCCAATTTCATATCAAGTGTATAAATAGAGCTATCAATTTTACCTGAATTAATTCGATTATGCAGAGAATCATAATGAACACTTTAATGACAATGATGGCAATGTTGGAAATTGATTTTTCCCTGTAATGCTGATCATGGCAATGCAAATTAGCTTCTGTCTGGTTGATTGGAGTCGGTGTTGCGACAGCTGCCTCTGAACACTTGTACGTCTTAGGAACAATAAGGGTCTGGTTGCCACAGAAGATCCCAATCATGACAAGAATAAAAATCAGTCGACAGCATACATGTAGAAGGTAGACCCTCCTGAAACGGTCCGGTTTCTTTTGCTGATCGCGTTTGAGTTCCCGAAGAGTGAAAGCACCGTAAAGCATGAAGGATATCGAGAGGACAGATAAAACGATGTAAGCCAAAACAACAAAATACAGGGGCGTAAACCACTGATTCATTGCAGAAGAGTACTCGTCATAGCAGAGTTGTTTGGTGATAGAACTGGTTTCGGGCTCACAAGTGAATGTCTCTCTGTTGTAGGTGCTTTTCAGAAAAGCAATAAATGATATCCCAAAGAATACAACCAAAAATAGTTCAATGCCTCCAGGCAGTGTTCTTGATCGAAGCCCAAGTTTAATTATTGAATCGGCATCCATCGCGGCATGAAGGTAAGTTCTTCAGATCTATTGTTCAAAACAAAAAATTACATAAATACTTAATTAAATTAAAATGAAACTTGTTAAAACTATATCCATAAAGCCACGAGTGTGAAACTAAAAATAAAACATCCGACCTGATTTCGACAAAACACCACAAGCACTGTTGTGATCATTACGGAGTAATTTGCCAAAACTTGAACACTGGAATCTCTCCTATGGCTAAATAGTTATTACGCATAACAATAATTAATTCAACAAAACGATGATGTATTCACGTTCGAAATTTTGCCCGTAAAGAAGCCCCATACAGTGCCGATACAGTGATCATCCAATGTTCTTGAAATTAAAAGTTTTTACATAAGCTAGTTGTATTACAAATTTTTCTATGCTCAACAGTTGCGAAATGCAAATCGAATGAAAATGGTAGAATTTCAGCCCAGTTGGGAGTCGCTAAATTGAGTCTGAAGATTAAATCGAAGACGTCGTTTTTCTCGGAAACACAAAACTATTTCAAGGGGGAAAAAAAAGCAAAAAAACTACAGCCTATTTGCACTCTGGTTAGAGACAAGCTACATGCAAAAGACGAGCGAATTTGAGTTTTCCAGCCTTGCGGAAGAAATTTGACTTCGTTTGATTTTTGTGGACATTTATAAGCCGGGGACCACATACCACAACAAATAACACAGGTATGTAAGAACGAGGAAGGTTTACGTTGACGAAGGATTCGTTTTCGGGTTAGTTGATTCGTTGACTTCCTAAGAAGAATCCACAATTGCATGGATGAGAGCAGGAAAGTAATACGCGTTGCCTGATTGAAGGTCTAAACGTTGAATAAATTCCGCACACTTTCACGTAATCTTCAGCTGAATAATATTGTCTTGTCATTTCCGGCCTTTCGCTTTTCGCTGTCACGCAAAACAAAAAGTATACAAATGGAAAACCATTCAGTCGATAAAGCTAAGAAATAGTGATGTTATATGAAATAATTGAAGAAGACACTTCTCCAAGTTTTAGGTCTGGGCATTTTCCCAAACTTCAGATATTCGTCGAAATATTTCGCAGAAATTTACAGAGCCAGTAAGGCAGGATGAAACCGCCATGCTGGTGTACCTAGATCCTGGAACACCAATATGGCGGCTAGAAAATAATGTAAACATCTGGAACTTACTTGGGCTATCTAGGCGACTGATTATTTGTACTGAACAAATAATCTTTTACATAAGCGCTTTTCCTGATGCTATAACTTCTAAAAAGACTAAAACTCATGAGATAAGTATATATATTTCGACAAATCCGATCGTAGCTCTGTGTCACGCACCGCCATAACTCATATCATGTGTTGAAAAGTTGTAAATAGAATACAGTTATATAATTGTATAATATACAAAAATTCTTCTTTTCGCTAAACGGTAAAACTAACCTAAAAACAACAAACTCAGCACTAGCCGTATGGCCGATTGCAAAAACATTTTTCCAAGAAGTTATGTGTGTCATACCAGACTTTATTGCCTGCAGTCTGGCTCCAAAATTACTTCAACGCCACAAAGTCATTAAAACAGAATGTCATCCGCTATAATATAAGGATATTCACAAGAACATTTTCAGCCTTAAATCGGCCGAATAATATGAATATTCAGTCTGGGCCGAAAAAAACAATAGTCTTACATATATATATAAAAAAGAGTGTATAAAAAAACATATATGACCTACGGATTAAAAACTCAGTTCAGTAGCATCAAAATTGCTTACAGAAGGTCCATTTTCCAAGTTGAGTAGCTCATAGCTACTTTGATTAGTTAAGCAAACGCTCAGTTTAATTAAATTCGGAGTGTGAATGGATGAACTTACCTCTCAGTTGGACTGCAATAATTGGCTGCCTTTAGTGTCGAGATCTAAATTCAGCAACATGATTCCTGTGAGACACAGAAACACACCACTGCATCATTTTATCATGATACCGCTAAGTTACAAACGTAGCTTGTTTTAAAAAAAAGCAGTGTAGGTAAATTGGCCAAATGGCACAGCCATGCGCAACGTCCAGAGACGTTCGATAAAATTACAGCCTACGAACTTACCACCTCAAACTAATCTGAAACAAGGATCCTACTTAGAAAAGCCGACTTCTCTGATTATCCCTCTGTACACAAGCAACAAGTCTACAGAATTTCCTGTTTGTAACTGACAGCACTACCTACGGCAAACTGCCGCTTAATTAATAAGCAGTTTGTTGTATAAGACCTAGACTTATACAACTTCGTCAAGGGAATTTGAATAGGCTTTTAAACGGAGAGTCTTATAAGCGGAATGTAAAAAACCGTTTCGCAATGAGTTACCGTGTTGATCGAAATACGTTTTCCTTATACTCGTTCAGCTTCAAAAAATGGCATAATAAATCGAGCTCATATCATTTTACACCAGAGGGGGGCTTTTAATGGGAAGATATATTTTGTTGTTTACAGGTAGATGAACTTATATAACCGGAGGGGCTTATAAGCGGCATTTTACGGTATGGCACGCTTTCCGACATTCAACCAAGAGTTCCGTAACTTTTGTAACGGGGTATATGGCGCGAAAATGTCTGGAAATTTCGGAAATTGTTCAACTTTCGAACTGCGAATAATTTAACCGAATTCCGGGAACTCCAAAAGGAAAATGAAAATTTCAAGTAAAAATATTTCGAAAATTTGGTTAAAGCTCGCCAGATTGTACTCCTTTTCCGAAATTTTTATTGGCCGCTATAAATTTCAAGACATTTAAATCGTAATTTGTGGTGAAAGGAAAGCGCTGTGTGAATCTGCAGAGTCGAGAAGCGCTGAAATTTATTGAATTATAAGATAATAGTTTTCTGATTGAAGGAACTGATATATGCTCTGTTATACAAGCCAAGGAATATGCCTGCTATCAAGACATTTGACCTTCTAACAATTTGATTCAGTCTGTGCTTGCATGACCAACAGCAGATAATTGCATGTTCCTGTTTTTATCAACTTGTAGGAAAATAGCGTGACTGTTCCTGTTTTACGGACAAGTGTTTTTTATTACAGCTTTGTAAAAATATGACATTGTGTTCAAGAATCTTAAGGTGTCAGAAATGTTGTTCCAAGTAACGGCCACTGATTGTTTTACTGATTTTAAGTCAAAGTGAGTAGTTAGGTTTAGGTACTTGAGAACGTCTGCCTTCTATCGTATTCGCTCATTTCGTAACTGTGTGAGTTAGAGCACCTACCTTTCAGTTAGATCAGAATAATTGACTGTCTTTAGCGTCTACTTCCAAATTTGCACAAACGATTCCTATAAGCGAAGAAAAATACGACGGTGTCATTTGATCATAGTACTGGTTTGTAAACCAAAGTACGTTGTGATAGCAGTGTTTGCAGTTGTTCATAAATGTCCTCTTCCAGAACTGCTTTTTACCTTTTAAATCAAATCATGGCTCAGTCATGCTGAATTTACCGGCGGAAATGTTCGAAGAAATGTTCGAAAAAAGCGTCTTAATCGTAATCGTAACAAGTATGCAAAACATCATTCTGTATCTGTTGATAATTAATCTATCTTGTTGTTCACTGGCTAGAAGTGCTCAAGCTTACTGCAGTAAGGTTATACATTGCCTAAATGAAGGTCTTAGGGTTATTCCGCGTACCTGCTCTCCCTTCTATATAGAGCTTGAATTGTCAGCCAAGAATTCAAAGAGTGTCAGGTGAAACTATTTTTCTTCAGTCATATGCTCACGTCGCACTTTCCCGGAAAACTCTGCATACATGAAGAACAACAATGGTTCGAACACAACCGTTTTAACACAAAGTAAACTTTATTTTAATAAGCGCTCCCAAAATCAAACTCGGTGTTACCGACCTTCACCACAAGATGTTACTAACTTTTTTAAAGTAAGTCTTTATCAACATCCCACCAACAGAACACCAGGAATTGATCAATGCACTGTTATACAAGCCAAGGAATATGCCTGCCATCAAAACACATGACGCAGGGTCACAAACAACGGAAATTGTCCAACATTTTTTACAAATCAGTTGTAATACATTGACACAAGGAAAATCAAACATCCCACGTGGGGCTCGTTGAAGCCATTTGGCTGGATTTTTGGCGGAGACGTGCGGCATTCACTGCCCTATTTCAGATACCCTGCAGTATAGGCGTCATTTTCGAACGGAACGCTCGATAGACCAGGTTTTCGATGCCGCTTTCTTGGATTGTGACCAGAAGAGGGTTGGGGAGATGCGGGGAGTGATCCATACTACTCTTAGTCTCTCCATACTACGGTACGCTCGGGCAGACTGGCCCAGTTTGGCGTGACTTCCCTTACAAATGCGTCCTCAATCTCAGCATAAACACGCAAAAACGAACTTGGCCAATATACGGCCATCTTGACCTCGCGCTTGTTAATTAACGCATACATATGAAGGAACAGCGTTACTAAAAGATCGATCTGCTTTTCAATTAACTGCTTTCGCGTCAAGGTCAGGTGCTTGCTACGGTCTGAATTAATGCTAGGATAACTTTTACTACTCTCTCTCTATTTTCTTGTGTAGTACATTCAATGTAGTCTAGTTTAGTCTAGTCTTATTTGGTTGAACATCTATTTCAATGTTCCTCATTAGGCCATGTCACTTTCAAAGTATAATATTAATAGGGCAATATTAAATATATCAACTTACAGAAACGTTACTCTTTGTTTTCTTGTTCCAAGCAGGAAAGGGTATCTTTGGCGCGTGACTCATTCCGTTGGAAAAAGGGAAAATGAAATAGTCAGACTGCGTCTTCATGGCTGAAACTGTGGAACGTTTTGAGAAAAAGGCAAGGTTTGAAGATGAAAACGAAGCCGAATTGATTCGAGAGAAACTCGAGCAATTCTTGACCAACATTCTGGCGGAGGTGGAAAAGCGAGACAAGCGATTTCAGAGCACTGTTATTAAGAGCGGAAGTGTTTACGAAGGAACAAAGGTTTGCCAGCCAGATGAATTCGACTTCATGATCAGAATTGACTCACTCACCGACAAACCATTATTTCGTCCATGCAACAAAGGCGAAGGCTACGTCAAACTATTCGTTGCTGAACAAGAGTGGGAAGAATTCAAAGATGACGAAGGCTTCTTCAACCCACATATGATCTCCCGTTTCTTCAAGAAACTTGTCAATGCATCTCTAAGTGACACCGAGCTACCTCAAGGACTGGCCATCAAACGAGTAGGGCAAGACGTGTTTAATGAAATATGGTGGCCTGTGTATTCTGGGCTACTGGGAAATATCGATGGCCAAGAAAGTTCACCTGTGATGTACTCGGAAAGTCACGGACCGGCTACAACACTTTACATTGAATGGCAAGGCGGCAATAGTTATAGAAATCTAATCGTAAGAGTGGATTTGACACTGACTTTGGATTATCACAAATCCAAGCTCCCCGTTGAGTTGACAACGTATTCCCAAGAAATAGATCCAATTCTTCAAAAGTGCGGATTCCATGTTGTTCCCGCTGGATGTGACAGCTGGCGTATTTCGTTTTCCATGGCAGAAAAAGAAATTCTGGCCTTTTCTCCGGACGGTTTTAAAGCATGCTGCCGAGTCCTGAAAGTCATGAGAGATGAGATATCGAAGAAACTGGGATGGGATTCAACCTTGATTCCATCATACCTGTTGAAGACCGTCCTTCTTTCAGAGCTGTTCATAGCGGACCGCTTTCGCTGGGATAAAAATTGTAGGGGCCAAAGGACAATTCAAGCTTTAGAGCTGGCCCTGCAAGGTGTGAAGACGGAGAAAATTCCGAACTTCTTCATACCAGGGCAAAATATCCTAACTGTGGCTGATCACGACAACAAACTGCGCCAATGTGTCCTGGAAGACATGTTAAATAAGATGAAGGGTTCGGAATTGGCGTACACACAAAAGGACGCCAAGAAGAGAAAACAACAAATCAGGGCTTTACAAATGACAGATGTGATAGATTACATGATCTCAGGCCTCCTTACTGGAAAAAACCCGACTGCTGTTTGGAACAAAATGTTTTTAAACATTGAAAACCTTCCTTTTGGTCCTTTGGGTAGACGTGGCTCTCGCCGGTTTATGATCTTTGACCTCAACACCACAGAGCTTGACGAAGGTGGCTACAGAAGGTTGATCCAAATATGGAAAGCGTTTGAAGCTTTCTTTAAGAAGTTACTGAATACCCTTGAAGGGGAGCTAAATTTGTTGGCTCGTAAATTCTACATCAGAACCTGCGAGATGAAAGAGAAATTCGAGTCTGAGCACAAAGGGTTTTGTGAACAACAAGTCGAGGAGGTTCCTCTTCGTCAAATTGCTATTGAATGGTTGGATGAGCTTGTTTCTTGTTACACTAAAGAAGACAACTCAAGCTTGCCAAATATTCACAAAGCAATTTCTCCGGAGTACAAGGCGTCAGGTTTCCTTAAAGACGTTGCTGATGTTACAGTGAACGAAGGTGGTGACAAAGGGCTTGCTCTTTTAAAACAGCGTATCGAACCGTTCCTCTCCATGGTCCCTGAGAATTACATCATGGCCGGTGTTGTTGATCATGTTAGCCAAATAATTCTGCACTCTAAAGAAGTATGGAAACGTAAACTCGATTACATCACGATACCCGAGCTAGATTTAGATTGAGCTCAGTGTGAGTAGACATTGAAAACGCCACTAATGCCAGGCGAAATTCCGTACTACGTGGACTCTTGGTTTGTTGTCCAGTCACAGAGCGATGACACTAGATTTTTAACATGCATAAGTGGACAACTCTGCTAAGTAGACATTTTCTGTTTACAAGTTTGTGCATTGTAAGTGGCTTAACTACATGACATTATGTTGAGCAGTTAGGTTAGGTGGGGAAACTTTTGCATATAAATTGGCCTTTGATGTCTGCGGGTTGTCTATGGCCGGACAACAGTTTTCATTATGTTTTTAATTCTAAGCGCTTTAAAACCTCAGAAACAGGCCTTGGACACTGATCTACTGCATCAAGTGGAGGCTACCAATCAATCTAGATACTTTCGTTGCTTCATGCCTTGACTGTGTTATTAGTTCAGTATGTTAGACCCATTTTTAGACTAGTAGAACTGTCGATCTTTTTAACAGAGTTCTTATAGTTTCTGACAGATAATCGAAGTCATCTCAGATGGCTGAAAATTTGATCCATTGATTGCATGTTTGTCATTGATCCATCCTCATTACACTTAACAGAATAAGGGCTTTTTGCAAAGTTAATTTAGCGCTGACTTTTTAGACTGCACATATGTCAAGTGAACCCAGTTTATTCCGTTGTGCTCGTTTCAGTATCCATGATATTAAGTGGAATCGAAAAAATAAAACAAAAAACCTCCTTGCGACCGATTTCAGCTTCCACCGTGCCTGTAAGGAATCAGTCTTCACAAGTTAGACTAGTGTGACCCTGAATTTACTATCAAACACTGTACAGCCCCATTCTTTGGAAGGTATTGTTTTTGATGCACGACATATACGCGTTGTCTCATGGTTTCTTCTACAATACTTCAGCTTGCTGTAGAGGCAACTTGGCCCCCTAGCTACCCCTTCCATACTGTGCCAAATTTCCCACCCCATCAACGTGGGGAAAAATTCCCAACACAAAAGCGCATCGAGTAGTCAAATGCCCAGGGTTTGTTCAGGAAGATGTTGATCGCCGCCTCTATTTGAAAGTTAGATTAATCCAAACGTAAGGGAAGCTTGAGGCTCATCAATATGGCATAAGTAAAGTGAAGCCTTGGAGCCGACTGGCTCATAGCTGCCGGAGCTTATCCCGGTTTCTGTAGCATGAAGCGGTTAGGAGTAATTCTACTCCCCCTGGACGAGATGCTGGTCTATCGCAGATTTAATAGTACTTAAGTAATAATGCAAGAAATTATGCTTAGAGATGGTCGATGAATTGTCAAACACAATTTAAGTCGGCACACACCGGGGGACATATTGGGGGACGTGATTAGTGCTAACTCAAAGATATAAAAACTTGTGGACTGTCTAACAAATTAGAGCAGGTACATTATATACCTGCCTTTTACGTTGATAAAATTTGATAAATCATCATAGGACACGACCTACTAGTTCTTAGGTTTAAACTGCTTCACAAAGTCTCAGCATAAACAAGCGAAAAAGAACTTGGCCAACATCCAGCCCCCTTGACCTCGCTCTCGGTCAATAATTTAATAACCCATATATATAAATTAACAGCGTTACTAACGATCAATTTGCATCTTAATTTACTGCTCTCGCGCCAACGTCAGGTGATTGTTATTGTCTGAATTAATGCTGGAATAACTTTTACTACTCGCTCGCTATTCTCTTGAGTAGTACATTTAATATAGTCTAGTTTAGTTTAGTCTTATTTGGTTAAACATTGATTTCATTGTTCCTCATTAGGCCAGGTCAGTTCCAAAGTATAATATTAATAGGGTAATATATGAAATATATCAACTTACAGAAACGTTACTCTTTGTTTTCTTGTTCCAAGAAAGAAAGGGTATGTTTGGCGCGTGACTCATTCCGGTGAAAAAAGGGAAAATGAAATAGTGGAACTGCGTCTTCATGGCTTAAACTGTGGAACGTTTTGAGAAAAAGGCAAGGTTTGAAGATGAAAACGAAGCCGAATTGATTCGAGAGAAACTCGAGCAATTCTTGACCAACATTCTGGCGGAGGTGGAAAAGCGAGACAAGCGATTTCAGAGCACTGTTATTAAGAGCGGAAGTGTTTACGAAGGAACAAAGGTTTGCCAGCCAGATGAATTCGACTTCATGATCAGAATTGACTCACTCACCGACAAACCATTATTTCGTCCATGCAACAAAGGCGAAGGCTACGTCAAACTATTCCTTGCTGAACAAGAGTGGGAAGAATTCGAAGATGACGAAGGCTTCTTCAACCCACATATGATCTCCCGTTTCTTCAAGAAGCTTGTCAATGCATCTCTAAGTGACGCCGGACTACCTGAAGGACTGGTCATCAAACGAGTAGGGCAAGACGTGTTTAATGAAATATGGTGGCCTGTGTATTCTGGGCTACTGGGAAATATCGATGGCCAAGAAAGTTCGCCTGTGATGTACTCGGAAAGTCACGGACCGGCTACAACACTTTACATTGAATGGCAAGGCGGCAATAGTTATAGAAATCTAATCGTAAGAGTGGATTTGACACTGACTTTGGATTATCACAAATCCAAGCTCCCCGTTGAGTTGACAACGTGTTCCCAAGAAATAGATCCAATTCTTCAAAAGTGCGGATTCCACGTTGTTCCCGCTGGATATGACAGCTGGCGTATTTCGTTTTCCATGGCAGAAAAAGAAATTCTGGCCTTTTCTCCGGACGGTTTTAAAGCATGCTGTCGACTCCTGAAAGTCATGAGAGATGAGATATCGAAGAAACTGGGATGGGATTCGACCTTGATTCCATCATACCTGTTGAAGACCGTCCTTCTTTCAGAGCTGTTCGTAACGGACCGCTATCGCTGGGATAAAAATTGTAGGGCCCAAAGGACAATTCAAGCTTTACAGCTGGCCTTGCAAGGTGTGAAGACGGAGACAATTCCGAATTTCTTCATACCAGGGCAAAATCTACTAACTGTGGCTAATCACGACAACAAACTGCGCCAATGTGTCCTGGAAGACATGTTAAATCAGATCAAGGGTTTGGAATTGGCGTACACACAAAAGGACGCCAAGAAGAGAAAACAACAAATCAGGGCTTTACAAATGACAGATTTGGTGGATTACATGATCTCAAGCCTCTTCGCTAGAAAAAACCCGACTGCTGTTTGGAACAAAATGTTTTTAAACATTGATAACCTCCCTTTTGGAGCTTTGGGGAGACGTGGCTCTCGCCGGTTTATGATCAATGACCTCAACACCACAGAGCTTGACGAAGGTGGCTACAGAAGGTTGATCCAAATATGGAAAGCGTTTGAAGCTTTCTTTAAGAAGTTACTGAATACTCTTGAAGGGGAGCTAAATTTGTTAGCTCGTAAATTCTACATCAGAACCTGCGAGACGAAAGAGAAATTCGAGTCTGAGCACAAAGGGCTTTGTGAACAACAAGTCGAGGAGGTTCCTCTTCGTCAAATTGTTATTGAATGGTTTGATGAGCTTGTTTCTTGTTACACTAAAGAAGACAACTCAAGCTTGCCAAATATTCACAAAGCCATTTCTCCGGAGTACAAGGCGTCAGGTTTCCTTAAAGACGTTGCTGATGTTACAGTGAACGAAGGTAGTGACAAAGGGCTTGCTCTTTTAAAACAGCGTATCGAGCCGTTGCTCTCCAGGGTCCCTGAGAATTACATCATGGCCGCTGTTGTTGATCATGTTAGCCAATTAATTCTGCACTCTAAAGAAGTATTGAAACGTAAACTCGATTACATCACGATACCCGAGTTAGATTTAGATTGAGCTCAGTGTGAGGAGAGATTGAAAACGCCACTAATCCCAGGAAACATCCCGTACTACGTGGACTCTTGGTTTGTTGTTCAGTCACAGAGCGATCACGCTAGATTTTTAATGTCCCATAACTGGACAACTCTGCTAAGTACTGGTTTTCTGTTTCCAAGTGTGTGCCCTTGTAAGTGACTTAGCTATATTACATTAGCTTGAGCAGTTAGGTTAGGCGGGGAACCTTTTGCATGTAAATTGGCCTTGGATGTCTGTGGGATACCTATAGCAGGATAACAGTTTTCATTATGTTTTTAATTCTAAGCGCTTTAAAGTCTCAGAAACATACCGTGGACACTGATCTGTTGCATCTAGTGCATGGAGGCTACGAATCAATCTAGATACTTTCGTTGCTTCATGGCATGACAGTGTTTTAATTAAAACAAGGCGATTTGTTATTACTTCAGTATGTTACACCCATTATTGTTTTATTTACCTTGACCAAAGGTCTAGTAGAACTATCTATCTTTTAAACAGAGTTGTTACAGTTTCTGACGGGTAATCGAAGTCATCTCAGATGGCTGAAAATTTGATCCATTGACTGATTGCATGTTTTTCATTGATCCATCCTCATTACACCTGATAGATTAAGTCCTTGTTGCAGAGCGAATTTAGCGATGACTCTTTAGACTGCGCATATGACAAGTGAACCCAGTTTATTCCGTTGTGCTCGTTTCAGTATCCAGGAATTTAAGTGGAATAAACAACAAAACAAAACAAAACAAAACAAAAACAAAAAAAGTCACCTCCTGACGACCGATTTCAGCTTCGACTGTGCCTGTAAGGAATCAGTGTTCACAAGTTAGACTAGTGTGATCCTGAATTTACTGTCAAACACTGTACAGCCCCATTCTTGGGACGAGTATTGTTTTTGATGCACGACATAAACGCGTTGTCTCATGGTTTCTTCTACAATCCTTCAGCTTGATGTAGAGGCCACTTGTCCCCCTACCCCTTCCATATTGTGCCAAATCTCCCACCCCATCAATGTGTGGAAAAATTCCCAACACAAAAGCGCATCGAGTAGTCAAATACCCAGGGTTTGTTCGGGAAGATGTTGATCGCTGCCTCGATTTGACAGTTAGATTAATCCAAACGTAAGGGAAGCTTGAGGCTCATCAATATGGCATAAGCAAAGTGAAGCCTTGGAGCCGACTGGCTCATAGCTGCCGGAGCTTATCCCGGTTTCTGTAGCATGAAGCGGTTAGGAGTAATTCTACTTCCCTTGGACGAGATGCTAGTCTATCGCAGATTTAATAGTGCTTAAGTAATAAAGCAAGAAATTATGCTTAGAGATGGTCGATGAATTGTCAAAAACAGTTCAGGCCGGCACACACCGGGGGACATATTGGGGAGACATGATTAGTGCAGGCACAAAGATATAAAAACTTCTGGACTGTCTAACAAATTAGAGCACGTACATGATATACCTGCCCTTTACGTTAATAAACTTGACAAATCGTCAAAGCACACGAAAAAGGCAAAGTTTGAAGATGAAAACGAAGCCGAATTGATTCGAGAGAAACTCGAGCAATTCTTGACCAACATTCTGGCGGAGGTGGAAAAGCGAGACAAGCGATTTCAGAGCACTGTTATTAAGAGCGGAAGTGTTTACGAAGGGACGAAGGTTTGCCAGCCAGATGAATTCGACTTCATGATCAGAATTGACTCACTCACTGACAAACCATTATTTCGTCCACGCGACAAAGGCGAAGGCTACGTCAAACTATTCGTTGCTGAACAAGAGTGGGAAGAATTCGAAGATGACGAAGGCTTCTTCAACCCACATATGATCTCCCGTTTCTTCAAGAAGCTTGTCAATGCATCTCTAAGTGACGCCGGACTACCTGAAGGACTGGCCATCAAACGAGTAGGGCAAGACGTGTTTAATGAAATATGGTGGCCTGTGTATTCTGGGCTACTGGGAAATATCGATGGCCAAGAAAGTTCACCTGTGATGTACTCGGAAAGTCACGGACCGGCTACAACACTTTACATTGAATGGCAAGGCGGCAATAGTTATAGAAATCTAATCGTAAGAGTGGATTTGACATTGACTTTGGATTACCACAAATCCAAGTTCCCTGTTGAGTTAGTAAAAATGTGTTCCCAAAAAATAGATCCAATTCTTCAAAAGTGCGGATTCCATGTTGTTCCCGCTGGATATGACAGCTGGCGTATTTCGTTTTCCATGGCAGAAAAAGAAATTCTGGCCTTTTCTCCGGACGGTTTTAAAGCATGCTGCCGAGTCCTGAAAGTCACGAGAGATGAGATATCGAAGAAACTGGGATGGGATTCAACCTTGATTCCATCATACCTGTTGAAGACCGTCCTTCTTTCAGAGCTGTTCATAACGGACCGCTATCGCTGGGATAAAAATTGTAGGGCCCAAAGGACAATTCAAGCTTTAGAGCTGGCCCTGCAAGGTGTGAAGACAGAGAAAATTCCGAATTTCTTCATACCATGGCAAAATGCACTAACAGTGACTGATCACGACAACACACTGCGCCAATGTGTCCTGGAAGACATGTTAAATCAGATCAAGGGTTTGGAATTGGCGTACACACAAAAGGACACCAGGAAGATAAAACAACAGATCAGGGCTTTACAAATGACAGATTTGGTGGATTACATGATCTCAAGCCTCTTCGCTAGAAAAAACCCGACTGCTGTTTGGAACAAAATGTTTTTAAACATTGATAACCTTCCTTTTAGTCCTTTGGAGAGCCGTGGCTCTCGCCGGTTTATGATCAATGACCTCAACATCACAGAGCTTGACGAAGGTGGCTACAGAAGGTTGATTCAAATATGGAAAGCGTTTCAAGCTTTCTTTCAGGAGTTATTGAATACTCTTGAAAGGGAGCTAAATTTGTTAGCTCGTAAATTCTACATCAGAACCTGCGAGATCAAAGAGAAATTCGAGTCTGAGCACAAAGCTAGGGCTTTGTGAACAACAAGTCGAGGAGGTTCCTCTTCGTCAAATTGTCATTGAATGGTTTAATGACGTTGTTTCTTGTTACACTAAAGAAGACAACTCAAGCTTGCCAAATATTCACAAAGCAATTTCTCTGGAGTACAAGGCGTCAGGTTTCCTTAAAGACGTTGCTGATGTTACAGTGAAGGAAGGTAGTGACAAAGGGCTTGCTCTTTTAAAACAGCGTATCGAGCCGTTGCTCTCCATGGTCCCTGAGAATTACATCATGGCCGCTGTTGTTGATCATGTTAGCCAATTAATTCTGCACTCTAAAGAAGTATTGAAACGTAAACTCGATTACATCACGATACCCGAGTTAGATTTAGATTGAGCTCAGTGTGAGGAGACATTGAAAACGCCACTAATTACCAGGAAACATCCCGTATCACGTGGACTCTTGGTTTGTTGTTCAGTCACAGAGCGATGACACTAGATTTTTAACATCCCATAAGTGGACAACTCCGCGAAGTAGACATTTTGTTCCCTAGTGTGTGTCCTTGTAAGTGGCTTAACTACACTACATTATTTCGAGCAGTTAGGTTAGGCTGCGAAACTTTGGTCTTTGATGTCTGCGGGTTATCTATGGCCGGATAACAGTTTTCATTATGTTTTTAATTCTCAGCGCTTTAAAGTGCTAGTGAAACGAAATTTTCGTATGTGAGATTTTTGCTTAGTGATAAAGTTTCAACCTTACTTGGAAACACTGCAGACTATTTTTCGCATACGGTAAAGCGTCTTAATCCAGTCACAGAGCGAAAAAAGCGTCTTAATCGTAATGGTCACAAGTATCACAAGTATGCAAAACATCATTCTGTATCTGTTGATAATTAATCTATCTTGTTGTTCACTGGCTAGAAGTGCTCAAGCTTACTGCAGTAAGGTTATACGTTGCTTAAATGAAGGTCTTAGGGTTATTCCGCATACCTGCTCTCCCTTCTATATATAGCTTGAATTGTCAGTCAAGAATTCAGAGTGTGAGGTGAAACTATTTTGCTTCAGTCATATGCTCACGTCGCACTTTCCCGGAAAACTCTGCATACATGAAGAACAACAATGGTTCGAAAACAACCGTTTTAACACAAAGTAAACTTTATTTTAATAAGCGCTCCCAAAACCAAACTCAGTGTTCCCGACCTTCACCACAAGATGTTACTAACTTTTTTAAAGTAAGTCTTTATCAACATCCCACCAACAAAACTCCAGAAATTGATGAATGCACTGTTATACAAGCCAAGGAATATGCCTGCCATCAAAACACATGACGCTGGGTCACAAACAACGGAAATTGCCCAACATTTTTTACAAGTCAGTTGTAATACATTGACACAAGGAAAATCAAACATTCCACGTGGGGCTCGTTGAAGCCATTTGGCTGGATTTTTGGTGGAGACGTGCGGCATTCATTGCCCTATTTCAGATACCCTGCAGTATAGGCGTCATTTTCGAACGTAACGCTCGGTAGACCAGGTTTTCGATGCCGCTTTCTTGGATTGTGACCTTTAGAGGGTTGGGGAGATGCGGGGAGTGATCCATATATACTCTTAGTCTCTCCATACTACGGTACGCACGGGCAGACTGGCCCAGTTTGGCGTGACTTCCCTCTCAAATGCGTCCTCAATCTCAGCATAAACACGCAAAAACGAACTTGGCCAATATACGGCCATCTTGACCTCGCTCTTGTTCAGTAACGCATACATATGAAGGAACAGCGTTACTAAAAGATCGATCTACATTTTAATTTACTGCTCTCGCGTCAAGGTCAGGTGATTGCTACGGTCTGAATTAATGCTAGGATAACTTTTACTACTCTCTCTCTATTTTCTTGTGTAGTACATTTAATCTAGTCTAGTTTAGTCTACTCCTATTTGGTTGCACATTTATTTCAATGTTCTTCATTAGGCCATGTCACTTTCAAAGTATAATATTAATAGGGCAATATTAAATATATCAACTTACAGAAACGTTACTCTTTGTTTTCTTGTTCCAAGAAAGAAAGGATATATTTGGCGCGTGACTCATTCCGGTGAAAAAAGGGAAAATGAAATAGTCGAACTGCGTCTTCATGGCTGAAACTGTGGAACGTTTTGAGAAAAAGGCAAGGTTTGAAGATGAAAACGAAGCCGAATTGATTCGAGAGAAACTCGAGCAATTCTTGACCAACATTCTGGCGGAGGTGGAAAAGCGAGACAAGCGATTTCAGAGCACTGTTATTAAGAGCGGAAGTGTTTACGAAGGGACGAAGGTTTGCCAGCCAGATGAATTCGACTTCATGATCAGAATTGACTCACTCACCGACAAACCATTATTTCGTCCATGCGACAAAGGCGAAGGCTACGTCAAACTATTCCTTGCTGAACAAGAGTGGGAAGAATTCAAAGATGACGAAGGCTTCTTCAACCCACATATGATCTCCCGTTTCTTCAAGAAGCTTGTCAATGCATCTCTAAGTGACGCCGGACTACCTGAAGGACTGGCCATCAAACGAGTAGGGCAAGACGCGTTTAGTGAAATATGGTGGCCTGTGTATTCTGGGCTACTGGGAAATATCGATGGCCAAGAAAGTTCGCCTGTGATGTACTCGGAAAGTCACGGACCGGCTACAACACTTTACATTGAATGGCAAGGCGGCAATAGTTATAGAAATCTAATCGTAAGAGTGGATTTGACACTGACTTTGGATTATCACAAATCCAAGCTCCCCGTTGAGTTGACAACGTGTTCCCAAGAAATAGATCCAATTCTTCAAAAGTGCGGATTCCATGTTGTTCCCGCTGGATATGACAGCTGGCGTATTTCGTTTTCCATGGCAGAAAAAGAAATTCTGGCCTTTTCTCCGGACGGTTTTAAAGCATGCTGCCGAGTCCTGAAAGTCATGAGAGATGAGATATCGAAGAAACTGGGATGGGATTCAACCTTGATTCCATCATACCTGTTGAAGACCGTCCTTCTTTCAGAGCTGTTCGTAACGGACCGCTATCGCTGGGATAAAAATTGTAGGGGCCAAAGGACAATTCAAGCTTTAGAGCTGGCCTTGCAAGGTGTGAAGACGGAGACAATTCCGAACTTCTTCATACCAGGGCAAAATATCCTAACTGTGGCTGATCACGACAACAAACTGCGCCAATGTGTCCTGGAAGACATGTTAAATCACATCAAGGGTTTGGAATTGGCGTACACACAAAAGGACGCCAAGAAGAGAAAACAACAAATCAGGGCTTTACAAATGACAGATTTGGTGGATTACATGATCTCAGGCCTCCTTACTGGAAAAAACCCGACTGCTGTTTGGAACAAAATGTTTTTAAACATTGATAACCTTCCTTTTGGTCCTTTGGGTAGACGTGGCTCTCGCCGGTTTATGATCAATGACCTCAACACCACAGAGCTTGACGAAGGTGGCTACAGAAGGTTGATCCAAATATGGAAAGCGTTTGAAGCTTTCTTTAAGAAGTTACTGAATACTCTTGAAGGGGAGGTAAATTTGTTGGCTCGTAAATTCTACATCAGAACCTGCGAGATCAAAGAGAAATTCGAGTCTGAGCACAAAGGGCTTTGTGAACAACAAGTCGAGGAGGTTCCTCTTCGTCAAATTGTTATTGAATGGTTGGATGAGCTTGTTTCTTGTTACACTAAAGAAGACAACTCAAGCTTGCCAAATATTCACAAAGCAATTTCTCCGGAGTACAAGGCGTCAGGTTTCCTTAAAGACGTTGCTGATGTTACAGTGAACGAAGGTGGTGACAAAGGGCTTGCTCTTTTAAAACAGCGTATCGAACCGTTCCTCTCCATGGTCCCTGAGAATTACATCATGGCCGGTGTTGTTGATCATGTTAGCCAATTAATTCTGCACTCTAAAGAAGTATTGAAACGTAAACTCGATTACATCACGATACCCGAGTTAGATTTAGATTGAGCTCAGTGTGAGGAGACATTGAAAACGCCACTAATGCCAGGAAACATCCCGTACTACGTGGACTCTTGGTTTGTTGTTCAGTCACAGAGCGATCACGCTAGATTTTTAATTTCCCATAACTGGACAACTCTGCTAAGTACTGGTTTTCTGTTTCCAAGTGTGTGCCCTTGTAAGTGACTTAGCTATATTACATTAGTTTGAGCAGTTAGGTTAGGCGGGGAACCTTTTGCATGTAAATTGGCCTTTGATGTCTGTGGGTAATCTATAGCAGGATAACAGTTTTCATTATGTTTTTAATTCTAAGCGCTTTAAAGTCTCAGAAACATACCGTGGACACTGATCTGTTGCATCTAGTGCATGGAGGCTACCAATCAATCTAGATACTTTCGTTGCTTCATGCCATGGCAGTGTTTTAATTAAAACAAGGCGATTTGTTATTACTTCAGTATGTTACACCCATTATTGTTTTATTTACCTTGACCAAAGGTCTAGTAGAACTGTCGATCTTTTAAACAGAGTTGTTACAGTTTCTGACGGGTAATCGAAGTCATCTCAGATGGCTGAAAATTTGATCCACTGATTAGATGTTTGTCATTGATCTATCCTTATTACACCTAATAGATTATATAAGTGCTTGTTGCAGAGGGAATTTAGTGCTGACTTTTTATACTGCACGTATGTCAAGTGAACCCAGTTTATGGTGATTATTAAAACTCAAAACAGAAGGGCAAACAATATACAGAAAACCTCACCGCAAAGTTACATTATTAACTCAAATCAAAATCCTACCTTTTCGTTTTAGCTCAATCGGGCTCTGAACAACCCGATCCAGGAGCTCCGCTTTTAGGCTGGCCTAAATCTATATATTAATTTATGGGATGCATTAACGAGCAAGAGCGGACAATTTGACAAGTCTGCGGATCCACAGCTACTTTGACAACGTCATGACGAAATTCATGATCAATAACAGGACAGACGCATGAGAAACTGACCTCAACTTGTTAATTACTTAAGAAATAGAAAACATGAACGTGTTTCTATCGAGTTTTAGTATAAATCTAGCAGCCTTCTATCACAAATGCCGTTCTCTCGTTCTCTCTCGAAAAAGCTGTTGCCACAGCTTTTTCGAGTTCTCCCAAACTTTCACGGAGAACATGTTTTCTATTTCTTTTAGAAAACACTGCAACGAAAAAAAGGAAAACAGCTTCTTAACTTTGATTATCAAAGTGTAAATTCTCTTTGCCCGCGCCATCATTACGTCGACAGCTCGTGCTAGTTCTGTATTTCTATCGAGTTATAGAAACACGACATTTTTAGCCAATCAGGTTGTATATTTCCTTAGGACTGTTTTGTAAAGTCATTTATCATCGACGTAAAACGAGTGTGTGCTGCTTGTAAAGCAAAGCTTTAAACGATTTCGAAGCAGGCAACTTAAAAAAGTTGACGTGCAAAAAATCAAGGAGAAGCGCAGAAGGGACTGTTAAAAAGAAGGGAGAAGGAGAAAAGAAATGAAATATAATTTTAAAAAAATGTTATTTAAAGGTCACTTGCCCCGGTGGGGGGGGGGGGGGGGGGGGAGTCCCACGTAAAAAAGGTCGGGGATGCTCTTTAAAAATTTGAACTAAACTCTATTGGAGACAAAAGTGGGCGTGGCTCCAGCATACAGGTGTATAAATAGGTACCAGCAAATGTTTGGACAACCTGACAGAATACTGGAAAGTAACCCTTCGATGGACTAGCACCCAATCCGGGGTAGGAGGCGGGGGGGGGGGGGTAGCTGGTGTTTTCTAAGGATAGCCAAGATATGACGGATCTCTCAACTATCTCCAATACACAGAATCTTGCAAAATGTTGCGAGCTTGTGGATGTGTGAATTTGTTTCTTAAAGGAGACCCCATAGACCCAATTTATAAATGGCTCCTAATTGAAAATTATTTTGTAAGTATTAAAATTAGCTCAACTAAACTAGTTTTTGAGTTGATAATTAACGAATTGCTACTCTCAAACGAGGTTAAATGGGCTTATTTAAATGCATACAAAAGAATTTTAAATTGGCAGCCATTTCTGAATATGGTCTATACCGTAAGGAAGCACATTAGAAATAAATTATAACCCCTGTTTAGTGAACAAACATTAGTGCTTTAAAAGATTTTTACCGGGGCAATTACTGGCCCAACAAATAATCAACCTATCAAAACCAGAGCAAACGCTTTCAAATAAGTGAATTCCCGCGCTTTTCGCCAGAACGTTTCTTTACAAGTGATTTCCCGCGCTTGGCGCCAGAACGCTTCATCTAGAGCCATGCATTTCCCGCGCTTGGCGCCAGAACCCTTCCTAACTAACGATTCTCGCGCTTGGCGCCAGAACGCTAGCTTCCTTACTAAGGACTCTCGCGCTTTTCGGCAGAACGTTTCCTTACAAGCAATTTCCCGCGCTTGGCGCCAGAACGCTTCGTAAATAACGATTCTCGCGCTTTTCGCCAGAACGTTTCCTTACAAGTGATTTCCCGCGCTTGGCGCCAGAACGCTTCATCTAGAGCCATGCATTTCCCGCGCTTGGCGCCAGAACCCTTCCTAACTAACGATTCTCGCGCTTGGCGCCAGAACGCTAGCTTCCTTACTAAGGACTCTCGCGCTTTTCGGCAGAACGTTTCCTTACAAGCGATTTCCCGCGCTTGGCGCCAGAACGCTTCGTAAATAACGATTCTCGCGCTTGGCGCCAGAACGTTTCTTAAATAATGATTTCCCGCCTTGGCGCCAGAACCATCCTCACTAGCAACTTCCAGCGCTTGGCGCCAGAACGCTTTGTCTCTAGGCATTTCTCGTGATTGGCACCAGTGATGTGTATTTGTTTTGAGATACGATTGGCCTATTTTGCTGCTCAAATGAACTAACTTCAATTCAAAAATTAAAAAATCTGCGTCCTCGTGTTTTTTGTGATAGCATACTAAAGGGGAAAAGGTCTTGTAAGTCCCCTTAAATACAGGAAATGCAGCTTCAATACTTAAAAATACAACAAACATCACACTTTATTTTCTTTAAAAAATGAAGCTTATTAGATTTTGCTGCTTAGAAATACCAATCACACCAGCCATTCGAGGCAAGGTTAAAAAGTATGTAAATAGCTTATATCTATCTTTTACTATTATATCTCTCAGTTAGTACGCGCGTTGTGATTGGTCAATTTAGCGGGCCGTATTCTCCTGTAGGACCCGCTAAAATTTCAAGTTGTTTTTGTTGCCAAACTGTTCCGTGATTTATCGCCAAGTGTTCTTAACTTTTATAGCAAGTACAAGTTTAAAACTTTCTTTTACTCTAAATTGTGTATTAAAGCGTGCTAACGACTTAAAAACGATTTCAAATTGGCTCGTTTTGCTTTTGAGGTGCGTCAGAAATTTGAAACTGTTCCATGTGAATAGAAATCGTTCACGAACGCGCGTCAGGCACACAGTAGAGATATAATAAATATCTTACTAACCTCGTCCTCTCGGTCCGTACTGTAAGTTACGGATCCGTAACTTACAGTACGGACCTCGAACTCGGTTAGTAAGAAACAAGTAACACGTTGTGTTTTTATTTGTTGTCTATTAGAGGGAATAGGGGAAACTTATAATTTCAGAGCTGAACAAAGAGTTTCCAGCAATCTGATTAGTTCAGCGATCCCTTCTATGAAGCGGTTTATATAACATTTTTGAGGCCTGGCTGCTAAGCTCACCACCTTTTCGCAAGTGGACATGGCGGACAGTTGGTGAATTAATTTTTCATCTATTCGGAAGACATTACCCTAAGTCCAGGATATTTGAAAGGATGGAGAATTTTCAAAATGACTCCTGTCATCCTTGGACCAAAAATCCTTTCAAGAACTCGTGTTAAAGGCAGTTAAGAATCGTAAACGCAGTGGTTACGTTGATTGCCAGCAGGTCAGATCGATTGACCGAAATCTGTTTTTCTCCAAACTAAAGCTACTCATTTTGAGACGATCATGACAACAGTGGATGAAGTCAACAGCGATAAAACAAAGGTACCGGATGAATTTATTTTTTGTAGTGTTTTGCTTGCTTGTTTTACTGCCGAACTGGATGAGTAAACTAATTCACAATCGATGTAAGCTTACATGTAAGCTTCTTATTAACGAGCAATTGGGTCCCTGTTTTATGCTTTAGTCCGTATTCTCTTTTGTTCAGCTCTGAAAATATACCAAAACAATTATTTGCCTCAGGCTCAATGAATGTTAAATAACATTTTTTTTACCTAAAAACACCAATCACACCAGGCATTCAAGGCAGGGTTACAAAGTATATAAATAGCTTATATCTATCTTATAACATTTTTTTTTACCTAAAAACACCATTCACACCAGGCATTCAAGGCAAACTTAAAAAGTATATATATAGCTTATATCTATCTTATAACATTTTTTTATCCAAAAACACCAATCACACCAGGCATTCAAGGCAAAGGTAAAAAGTATGTAAATAGCTTATATCTATCTTATAAAATTTTTTTACCTGAAAACACCAATCACACCAGGCATTCAAGACAAAGTCAAACAGTATATAAATAGCTTTTATCTATCTTATAACATTTTCTTTTACCTGAAAACACCAATCACACCAGGCATTCAAGGCAAAGTTAAAAAGTATATAAATAGCTTTTATCTATCTTATAACATTTTTTTTAACCTAAAAACACCAATCACACCAGGCATTCAAGGCAAGGTTAAAAAGTATATAAAGAGCTTACATCTATCTTATAACATTTTTTTTTTACCTAAAAACACCAATCACACCAGGCATTCAAGGCAAAGTTAAAAAGTATGTAAATAGCTTTTATCTATCTTATAACATTTTTTTACCTGAAAACACCAATCACACCAGGCATTCAAGACAAAATCAAACAGTATATAAATAACTTATATCTATCTTATAACATTTTTTTACTTGAAAACACCAATCACACCAGGCATTCAAGGCAAAGTCAAACAGTATATAAATAACATATCTATCTTATAACATTTTTTTTTACCTAAAAACACCAATCACACCAGGCATTCAAGGCAAAGTCAGAAAGTATATAAATAGCTTACATCTATCTTATAACATTTTTTTTTACCTAAAAACACCAATCACACCAGGCATTCAAGGCAAAGTCAAACAGTATATAAATAGCATATCTATCTTATAACATCTTTTTTTTACCTAAAAACACCAATCACACCAGGCATTCAAGGCAAAGTTAGAAAGTATATAAATAGCTTATATCTATCTTATAACATTTTTTTTACCTAAAAACACCAATCACACCAGGCATTCAAGGCAAAGTCAAACAGTATATAAATAACTTATATCCATCTTATAACATTTTTTTTTACCTAAAAACACCAATCACACCAGGCATTCAAGGCAAAGTCAGAAAGTATATAAATAGCTTACATCTATCTTATAACATTTTTTTTTTACCTAAAAACACCAATCACACCAGGCATTCAAGGAAAAGTTAGATAGTATATAAATAGCTTATATCTATCTTATAACATTTTTTTTACCTAAAAACACCAATCACACCAGGCATTTAAGGCAAGGTTAAAAAGTATATAAATAGCTTATATCTATTATAACATTTTTTTACCTAAAAACACTAATCACGCCAGGCATTCAAGGCAAGGTTAAAAAGTATATACATATATCTAAGCGATTTCGCAAAAAGCACTAGGTGTTTGCTTGGATTCGGGTTGTAAGCTAGCGACCTTAAACCCAGGGGGGCTCCGTTAAGGCCAGACCGTGCACATGGCCGAGGCACTGGCCTATCTGCTGGTGGTTTGCTGGCCACCAGCTGCCAAAATCAGGGGGGAGGATAGAGTGTCTTGTACTGACACCCCCAGCTAGCTACACTTTGAGTTTTTAGTGTTTTCTAGGTATTTTACTCAGTTTTTAACCTTGTTCAAGGCTTCTGTGTTGACATGACATCCTGCTGGACTGGTCCATGTCACGTACATGCGTGAGGGACCAAAAAATCTCCCAGCCAGACGGGGGGGGGGGGGGGGACGTGGTCAGAGGACTTTTAGCCGGTGGGACTGTCTTTGAGTCAACGCGGGCATGTTTTTGCGAATTTGGTCAGATATATTTATAGCTTATATCTACAATGAAACTTACTACATTTTTGCTGCCTGGAAAAACAAATCAAACCAAGTCTTCAAGGCTAGGTTAAAAGTATACATATGTAGCTTATATCTAGCTTATTACATTTTGCTGCCTAGAAATACCAATCAAACCGGGTTTTCAAGGCAAGGTTATTTAAAAAGTAAAATCTCACGTACAAATAGGAAAGACCTGTTAAGTGATATTTGGGCAAAAAGCACTCTGTTTCGGACTTAAAACTCATCACAAGGTATACGACCAAACACAATACTCTAGTCTATAAAGCTGCTGCACATCACCGACAAACTTAGTAAAACAACAGCATAAAAAAACCTCGACCTCCTATCAAGCACCAAGTGAGTCGTCATTTCAGTGCAGAAGAAACCTTACCCTGACATTGGGGATAGAAGTCTTGCCTAAAAACACATGCATTAGGATAAGGCCTCGACCATGGCCATACAACGGCGAAAACGCAGCTTCAATTCATTTTACGGTTAGGCCTACCGTCTGCACTAATCCGTCACATGCACGAAAACGGAGCTATTCGAAAACGCTCTTCAAACCGAAGGAACATGAAAACGGCGGCTTTGCGTTTCAGTGTGTACAGAAAACAATTTTGAAAACAGGTGTCTACATAAACGATCGCGTCACGATCATTATGTGATTTCCCTGTTCGAGCTTTTCTCAAACACAAATCCAAAAGTAACCGGTAGCTAGTGTGGACGAAAACATCTGATGCGTTTTGATTTTCATATCTCTTCAGGATAGCGTGGACAGAACCTAAGGTTATCATTTATGTAAAATGTCGAAGTTTTGTTGAATGTCTATCTGATAGTGGTCAATGCGCTTAGCTACAACTATCCACAACTATGAAATCAGTCTACTCCACGAGGAACAAAAATATGCATTCCCAACTTGTATTAAAAAAATGCGGATAACTTTGAGAACATTAGAATATTGGAACATTTTAAGACGAATACTTCTAATCCTGATATTTTGCTTTCTCAAGCGAAGCAACCGAATATGCTTCAGTGAATTTACTTTTTAGGAATCTTATAGATGGTCATTGCTTACTGAGCCTATATGCCGTTTTTGCTTATATGCAAACTGAATCGATCAGGTGGTCAAAAAGATCTACGGACCATCATGTTCTGCATGCTATTTGTTCAGTTTTCAATTCACACGGATTCTGATTCAGTAAATACACAAAAGTTTAAGTTCACTCTTTGAGAATCCTCTGTGCTGATAAAAATGTCATGCATATAATAAGTAATTATCTAATATTTGAGCCAGCTCAGTTAAGGCCTCCAACACCTGCCATGGCATGGCTGTCATTAAGAAAACCGCTAAGATTAATAAAGAACAACATACCTGAATAAGGACTAATATTTTCTTTTCTTCAGTGCCAAATTGAACGTTAAAGGAAAGTAATTTTAAGGTGAGCTATCCTTTTCAATAATAAGCTAAGCTCACCGATCCATAGCTATTAGTAGGTTTTAGTGACCGTTCTCAAATTCATTAATAATTCATCAAGTTAATACAAAGAAAGTCACCACCGTCAAGGAGGCTATTGGATACCCGGTCTTAATTAGCATATATTTTGACGATTTTACTTCTCCGTGTACCCCTTAGTTTTTGTTTCGATTGACGACTGAAGATATATCAAACACTCGACACTTACTCAAACCCCTTGAAGTTCGTCAAAAATACTCCGCTCTGCATCGTATTTTCAACTCCTTTCTTGGTGTTTGGGTGTCCCGATGAAAATAAACTGCTTCTCGATCTCGACTCTTCGTTAAGTCGTTGAAATTCTTCTATTTTCTTCCTCGTAACAATCGTTTTCTCATGATCAGGGCCAAGCACGTTTTCCCGAATTTCAAGTCCCTTCTGGAGTTCCTCCAATGCCAATTTCAATTTACCTTGGATCCTTAAAGCATCACCAAGACAAACGTGGGAAGGAGCAGTATCTGAATGGTCCCCCAGCATTTTTGTTTGTATCTCCAGAGCTTTCTCGAGCCTTCTCTTGGTCTTGTCGGCGCAATCTCCCGAATTATTTTCACCTGCGAGGGTCATGTACGAGTAACCAATCCAGTATAACAACGTAGCAGCCCAGGGGTGCTCGCCAAGCTCCCTTTCGTAAACTGGCAGAACTTTGTTTTCCCAAGTCTTGATTGCTTGTAGATTGTCGTTGCAATACCAATAGGCATCTGGAAAAAAAAAAAAAAAAAAAAAAAAAAAAGAGGAAAAGCGATTAAGTCTACTTTCATTTTTTCCCAAAATTAAACTATCCTGCCACAGCCTATATCCAACGAGTTTTGCTGAGGCCTTGATAACCTCGTTATTATGTGAAAACCGGAGTCCAGTCTGGTCCAATTCGCGGGGGGGGGGGGGGGGAGGGGGGGAGTGGGGTGCGGGTGGAGGGGATACTCATAGAAAAAAATTGGGTGGGGGTGTGCGGCCGTTACCCAAAATCCTTAGCCTTTTTATGACCAAAATCTGCGCTTTTTTCCTACCCCATTTATGACCTGATCAAAAAATCAATACCCTATTTATGACCTGATCCTTTAATCAATACCCCATTTATGACCTGATCAAAAAATCAATACCCTATTTATGACCTGATCCTTTAATCAATACCCTATTTATGACCTGATCCTTTAATCAATACCCTATTTATGACCTGATCCTTTAATCAATACCCTATTTATGACCTGATCCTTTAATCAATACCCTGTTTTAGACCTGCCTGGACCTGCCCTACAATTAGTCACCTAGTTCAGAGCGATGTTAAGGCATTGTTAAGGGCTTTTATTGATGTTCTTATTGATAATGATGAAAAAGTAGCTTCTTACAAAAAAAACAAACAAACAAACAAACTCCCTTCAAGACGAGTGCAAAAGCCATCCCTACTAGTGACCAAAATGGCCAAAATCGATACCCTATTTAATTCTAATTCAGAGTATTCTATCTGTTTAGAAATGAAGGGATTAAAAAAAAGATTATTTACGTTTTGCACTTGACGAAGTTTTCGAGTTTGGGCATACTGTAGAATCCATGACGGTCATATGGACTGAAAGTAATAGTAGACATTACAGCTGTCTCCGCTCTACGATTATGGTTTGCTTTATTTTCTCATGAATGATTCTCTTGTTATTGATTTCTTTGTTTTAATCAGTAGTGGTTTTAGTTTTTTCAAATATAGTTATTTCGTCACCTACGCAGGTGAGAAATTTTAAAACATGAGCGGTAGGTACCACTCATGTTATGAATTTTATCGCCAGGTAACAAAAAGAACTCCTTGCGATCTTTGACGCTGGTTGACCCCTATTTTTCTTTTAATGGATCATTTCCTCTACCCATTTTCTACGTTTAGCGAAAAAAAAGAAAATCTATCGATTAGAAGTGCACCATCGAATTCTGACTACCATGGGAAGAAGGAAAACGATAAAGGCCCTGGGGAGAACGCGTAACAAAACAACTGAAACAACAGTGCATGCATAATAACCATAACTTCAAGTTCATAGCACAAGTTACAATGACACACCAAAAACATCGCTGATTATTAGAAACCAAGAATAAGCGTGCAAACTAAAGAGAGCTGAGGAAAGAACACGCGCAAACACGATGTTTGTGAGGCAAAGCACGCATAATACAAACATCATTGAATATTACAAACCAAAAATACACGTGCAATCTGAAGGCAGCCGAGGGAAGAGCACTGCACAAACCCTGCGTTTGCGAGGCAAAGCACGCATAACATAATATACGGATTTAGCCAAGCATAAAACTGAGCTCCCGATTGCAATAAGTTAACCAGTAAAGGACAAAAAAAAAAAAAAAAAAGAATTTGTTTTTCTTGGATCAGAAACTCAAAAAATGATCAATTGTGGGCATGCATGTAAACAAACTATACCAAATAAGCCTACCCAAATTTTGCAAGATTGTAGAAATCACGAACGCAATACATCAGGCCTAGGGACTTTCCAAGAGACGATTGTGAAAGGAATATCTCGGAAGAAAAGTCAACAACGTGCTAGAGGTTAATTCACGCCGAAATTGTTCCTTTGCACGCAACTCGCGCCTTCTCCCCCACAGTAATAACCTGGCTTGAGCCTGCTATCCAATCGAAAACCAGTACCGTGAGCAGCCATAAAACTGTACTGTCTAAATTGTTTCCTAGTCAAATAAAATGAGGTCATCCTATGCAGGTCATTAATAAATATAACATGACATAGCTCAAGGAGCTTTTGATTTTATCAGTTTGTGATATTTACGTCCAAGATCACAGTTACCAGCGGCGACATACAAAGGAACACCTAATTTCTTCCGCATGGTTATGCCTTCCTGGATTAACCCGCGGCCTTTCTTTTCGAATTCTTTTCCCTACAAAAGGAAAATCATCCTGGATTAATATAGCTCAGTATAAATGGAAGGGACCAGATCGTTGGGTTAATTTGCGTTAACCAAGTTCAATAACCGATTCAGAAAATTTGCGATAAACATTTCATCCATTTTAAGCATTTTTCAGACCTGGTGGGTTTTTACTTCCTCGTAACATAAATATTTCTTCTTTTTCAAAACAATGTACTATATTAAAAATGTAACGTAAACAGCGGTGATAGACATGGTAAACCAGTTCATTTTCACACTAAACTTTGTTATCTGGAGAGACGGGTTTCACTTGAAACTTCGTGTTATTAAATTACTGTGGGTCGTTATTCTCCCACCTGGTTTTTCCCAGTCAAGATTCCAGACCCGTAAAAATAACGACGTAAATAGATGTCACAAAATCGTAAGACTACAGTTCCTTTGAAAATGCATGTTGCTTAACTAGCATAGGAAACGTCAAGTTTATTATAAAAATACATTGGTTTCCCATGTTTGTCATCGTGGCTTATGTTATATACTTAATCAAGCTAGGTTGGCCTATAAAAGTATATCAAACAATGAAAGAGCGCTCAGGGAAGCAGGATAACTTTGTCAATGAAATGTTCTTACCCGACGAAGATAACACAACCCGAGTTTGGTAGTGGTGTGCGCATGCGTCTCACTCTTCTGTTTGTCGTCGTCTGAAAATTCCGTACGGATATCATACGTTTCCTTAAATATACTAAGAGTTCCTTAGTCACGCCTGAGGTGAGCCGCATCACAACTCAAAAGCCGCCGGAACCCAAGAGAATTTAAACTGTCTGCAAGCCTTTCCTTGTCATCGCAATCCCTGGATATTTCGCAGCACTTCTCATACAGTTGAGCACATTCTTCGGGCGGTGATACAACTTTGACCAAGAAGTTCAGGACTTCAGTACCGTTAGCAACATTGATAGCAAACAATTTCTCTTCTTTAACAGTCGTGTCTTCAAAACAGTTCTTAAACGCTTCAGTGATGTTTGCTTTCTCTTTTCTGAATGTGGAGATGGTTTCGCAAGCTTTATGTTTGGTGATGAATAGTTTACTTAGGATTTTGATCCGTTCCAGGTAATGATCATTAAACTTCTTCTTGGTATCGTCACCTTCGCTGCCCACGGCTAGGGAACCACTCTCTTTCCTGCAGAAGGCTTGAACTAAAGGATGTGCGCTGTACTTTCCTTCTCCGGTTGTCTGAAGAAGTGAGTCTTTCACCATCTTAGTCTTCACTGTCTCTACCTCGGCTCTGGTCTCAAAGAGAATCAGCATATCCTCGGCAGAGAAAGTCGATGGGAAAACTGAGAGACGGACAAGATTCCTTTTTATGTCTCTGGGAAACTCGCGGAGGAATTTTCCCAATAAATTATAGACGTCTTCTGAATTGTTCTTGAGGATGTCAATAGGGTTATTTCTAAGTTGTTCCACCAAAACTTTGAGGTTGAAATCGTTCTTCAGTAGGTACATATTGTTAATAAGAATCAGTGGCATCCCACCACAAACCTTGCATACTTCCTCCAAATATTCTTTGCAGACTACAAAAACATCTTTGAGTAATTTAGCAGATGAGGTGGTGTCCATTGGCTCAAGATGAACCCTGTGTATGTCAGCTGAAACAGTGTTTACATTTCTTCGGGTAACTTTATCTTTGGCGCTGAAGCTAACAGCGTCTGAGCGAAGCCGTCGAAGTCTTCTTGTTCCTGTATATCTTCTGTGTTGTCCAGTACAATAACAGTGTCATTTTGAAGCTCCGACAGTTTGTGAGTCGCCTGCTGCTTTATGTGTGTCTTCCCCGTTCCAGAGAGAGCAACAAAGACGATCATACGCGCATCTGTCGACAGTTTCTCCATGATTTCATTTTCAACTTGTGTTCTTTGGATGTAGTTACGAGCCTGAACGGGAATGTTGGCTGAAAATTGTTTCTCTGCAATAAAAATAAATATAATTTAGCCTGTTTAAACAAAAACTCGTCATAGAACGGTCCGAATGCTGTTGTTGAATGTTTATAATGCACGTGGTCAATGGCCTTAGTTACACCAAGCTATTTACGGGTATGCCACTTAAAATAGAAGAACCAAATATTTCAAACAAACATATTAAATAGGCAGAAAAAAAAAATCCAATTGGCGGAAGGCAGACCATTTGGCTATTTACAAGCATGGCCGAGGATCTGAACTAGAGTCTACCGAGAAGCAACTCCGGCTTGGTCAGAGAGGAACTCTTTAAGCACTCGGCCACAATGCCTCCATAATTAAAACTAGCTAAACATATATTCCGAGCGGAAAACAACAAGGTATTCGTTCATAATGACAGAGCCATTTTGGCATGCAAACAAATTTTCATTTTCAATTCAACAAAGAGACCCCTATGTCAATGTCTGATTAAAACCATTTGAGGAAATGATAGTTTTGAAAGAATAAAAATAGTAACCGAGAAACCACAACAAAGTCATAATCTTCTCATCTATAGAAAGTATATCCCTAAAAAGTATACCTTAGTTCTCAGCTTTCAATGCATAAGTTATTATAACAGATGACTTTACTGTAATACCACATAATTATTGTACTGAAAACATTTCACTAAAACTTCAATAAAAAAATGATAACGAAAACCCCACACGTTTTACTGTGATTCTACTGTGCGAGGTCATTAAATGTGCCTCGATATATCAAGAAACGAGTAATGTAGGATACAATGATGCAAGGGACCGCCAACGAAAATGCTGCCGGTATACGCAAGAACTGTAAAAGATCTGATCAGCCAAAAAGAGTAATAATAACAATGAAGCAAGGCTGATTACCACGTAGAAAGCTAAACCGGACGTCGACATGATCATGGTAGAGTCGAAACTGAAAGCCAATAATTGCAACCGTAGACAGCTGTTTCGACCTGGTTGGGTCTCGTCAGCACAGTGTAGCAGCAAAAAGTAAAGCAACCGGCTTGTGGACCGATTGTCTACTGAGGGCCTGATTACATAGCGAATTTCAGCCCGGGCTGAAAAATCTGAAAAATCCCATGTAATCGAAACGGAATTTCAGCCCGGGCTGAAAAGCAGGAAATAAGATGGCTGCCGCTACGAAGTAGAAGCGATCTCAGTGGAATAAAGGCGATAAAATAGAGAATCTCTCTAATTTCAAAGCTTAGATGGAATATAAGGACATCGAGACCAGGTTAAACAGCACGAGGCTGTCAGGAAAGCCATGAACTCGGCAAGCTTGAGGAGATATTTTCTTTCTATGCAAGTACGTCTTTCTGGCTAAGAGACAGGTTTCGTTTCAGTTCCATCATCATTGTAGGATGTTACTATCCTAAAAAGTTAAAAATTGAGCGCCAACAAAAGGTCAAACTACGAGAGAAGCAATGCGCCTATTTTCACGATTCGTGTTCTCAGCGCCATTTTGATTCTCTGGAGACTTTATTTTCGCACACAATTTCATATTTGGCGCCGAGGCTAATATTTCAGCCCGGGCTGAAATTCGTTATGTAATCGCAACAAAATTTCAGCCCCCCTAGCCGGGCTGAAATTCGCCATGTAATCAGGCCCTAAATACACATGACAATGACCTCAGATGAAACTCAAGTCCAAATGTCTGCGGATTGGCCAATATATCACATGTAAGAACCGTGATCCCGGACTTTAAGCAAAATCCAAAATATCATGTCGTTGTCGCGATAAGGACACTGCGGACAGACAAAAACTGTCTCACAGAAAATGCAAACCATGTTAAAATTGAGCGGCATATCATATCTGATCCGATATGCGGCTCATTTCTAACATGGTTTGGCCATGTATTTTCTGCGGGACAGTTTTCTGATCGGTTTTAAATCAGGGCTTTTATAAAGCCATTTTACAGTGGTACAATGATCAAATTTTTCCCCCTCGATTTTTTAGGTTTATCACATAGAATTCCATGAAAAAATAAAAACGCCGTTTACCGTTTGCAAATGTCTACATTAGTTCCGGGGATATTTAAGTTTGAAAAATGTGGAAAATATGCAAATGAGATGACTGATGACGTCATACACTCAACCCTATTTCATATCAAGTATATAAATAGAGCTATCAATTTTACCTGAATTAATTCGATTATGCAGAGAATCATAATGAACACTTTAATGACAATGATGGCAATGTTGGAAATTGATTTTTTCCTGTAATGCTGATCATGGCAATGCAAATTAGCTTCTGTCTGGTTGAATGGAGTCGGTGTTGCGACAGCTGCCTCTGAACACTTGTACGTCTTAGGAACAATAAGGGTCTGGTTGCCACAGAAGATCCCAATCATGACAAGAATAAAAATCAGTCGACAGCATACATGTAGAAGGTAGACCCTCCTGAAACGGTCCGGTTTCTTTTGTTGATCGCGTTTGAGTTCCCGAAGAGTGAAAGCACCGTAAAGCATGAAGGATATCGAGAGGACAAATAAAACGATGTAAGCCAAAACAACAAAATACAGGGGCGTAAACCACTGATTCATTGCAGAAGAGTACTCGTCATAGCAGAGTTGTTTGGTGATAGAACTGGTTTCGGGCTCACAAGTGAATGTCTCTCTGTTGTAGGTGCTTTTCAGAAAAGCAATAAATGATATCCCAAAGAATACAACCAAAAATAGTTCAATGCCTCCAGGCAGTGTTCTTGATCGAAGCCCAAGTTTAATTATTGAATCGGCATCCATCGCGGCATGAAGGTAAGTTCTTCAGATCTATTGTTCAAAACAAAAAATTACATAAATACTTAATTAAATTAAAATGAAACTTGTTAAAACTATATCCATAAACCCACGAATGTGAAACTAAAAATAAAACATCCGACCTGATTTCGACAAAACACCACAAGCACTGTTGTGATCATTATGGAGTAATTTGCCAAAACTTGAACACTGGAATCTCTCCTATGGCTAAATAGTTATTACGCATAACAATAATTAATTCACAAAACGATGATGTATATACGTTCGAAATTTTGCCCGTAAAGAAGCCCCATACAATGCCGATACAGCGATCATCCAATGTTCTTGTAATTAAAAGTTTTTACATAAGCTGGTTGTATTACAAATTTTTCCATGCTCAACAGTTGCGAAATGCAAATCGAATGAAAATGGTCGAATTTCAGCCCAGCTGGGACTCGCTAAATTGAGTCTGAAGATTAAATCGAAGACGTCGTTTTTCTCGGAAACACAAAACTATTTCAAGGAAAACAAAAACTACAGCCTATTTGCACTCTGGTTAGAGGCAAGCTATATGCAAAAGACGAGCGAATTTGAGTTTTCCAGCCTTGCCGAAGAAATTTGACTTCGTTTAATTTTTGTGGACATTTACAAGCCGGAGACCACATACCACAACAAATAACATAGGTATGTAAGAACGAGGAAGGTTTACGTTGACGAAGGATTCGTTTTCGGGTTAGTTGATTCGTTGACTTCCTAAGAAGAATCCACAATTGCATGGATGAGAGCAGGAAAGTAATACGCGTTGCCTGATTGAAGGTCTAAACGTTGAATAAATTCCGCACACTTTCACGTACTTTCTTCAGCTGAATAATATTGTCTTGTCATTTCCGGCCTTTCGCTTTTCGCTGTCACGCAAAACAAAAAGTATACAAATGGAAAACCATTCAGTCGATAAAGCTAAGAAATAGTGATGTTATATGAAATAATTGAAGAAGACACTTCTCCAAGTTTTAGGTCTGGGCATTTTCCCAAACTTCAGATATTCGTCGAAATATTTCGCAGAAATTTACAGAGTCAGTAAGGCGGGATGAAACCGCCATGCTGGTGTACCTAGATCCTGGAACACCAATATGGCGGCTAGAAAATAATGTAAACATCTGGAACTTACTTGGGCTATCTACGCGACTGACTATTTGTACTGAACAAATAATCATTTACATAAGCGCTTTTCCTGATGCTATAACTTCTAAAAAGACTAAAACTCATGAGATAAGTATATATATTTCGACAAATCCGATCGTAGCTCTGTGTCACGCACCGCCATAACTCATATCATGTGTTGAAAAGTTGTAAATAGAATACAGTTATATAATTGTATAATGTACAAAAATTCTTCTTTTCGCTAAACGGTAAAACTAACCTAAAAACAACAAACTCAGCACTAGCCGTATGGCCGATTGCAAAAACATTTTTCCAAGAAGTTATGTGTGTCATACCAGACTTTATTGCCTGCAGTCTGGCTCCAAAATTACTTCAACGCCACAAAGTCATTAAAACAGAATGTCATCCGCTATAATATAAGGATATTCACAAGAACATGTTCAGCCTTAAATCGGCAGAATAATATGAATATTCAGTCTGGGCCGAAAAAAACAATAGTCTTACATATATATATAAAAAAGAGTGTATAAAAAAACATATATGACCTACGGATTAAAAACTCAGTTCAGTAGCATCAAAATTGCTTACAGAAGGTCCATTTTCCAAGTTGAGTAGCTCATAGCTACTTTGATTAGTTAAGCAAACGCTCAGTTTAATTAAATTCGGAGTGTGAATGGATGAACTTACCTCTCAGTTGGACTGCAATAATTGGCTGCCTTTAGTGTCGAGATCTAAATTCAGCAACATGATTCCTGTGAGACACAGAAACACACCACTGCATCATTTTATCATGATACCGCTAAGTTACAAACGTAGCTTGTTTTAAAAAAAAGCAGTGTAGGTAAATTGGCCAAATGGCACAGCCATGCGCAACGTCCAGAGACGTTCGATAAAATTACAGCCTACGAACTTACCACCTCAAACTAATCTGAAACAACGATCCTACTTAGAAAAGCCGACTTCTCTGATTATCCCTCTGTACACAAGCAACAAGTCTACAGAATTTCCTGTTTGTAACTGACAGCACTACCTACGGCAAACTGCCGCTTAATTAATAAGCAGTTTGTTGTATAAGACCTAGGCTTATACAACTTCGTCAAGGGAATTTGAATAGGCTTTTAAACGGAGAGTCTTATAAGCGGGATGTAAAAAACCGTTTCGCAATGAGTTACCGTGTTGATCGGAATACGTTTTCCTTATACTCGTTCAGCTTCAAAAAATGGCATAATAAATCGAGCTCATATCATTTTAAACCAGAGGGGGGCTTATAATGGGAAGATATATTTTGTTGTTTACAGGTAGATGAACCTATATAACCGGAGGGGCTTATAAGCGGCATTTTACGGTATGGCACGCTTTCCGACATTCAACCAAGAGTTCCGTAACTTTTGTAACGGGGTATATGGCGCGAAAATGTCTGGAAATTTCGGAAATTGTTCAACTTTCGAACTGCGAATAATTTAACCGAATTCCGGGAACTCCGAAAGGAAAATGAAAATTTCAAGTAAAAATATTTCGAAAATTTGGTTAAAGCTCGCCAGATTGTACTCCTTTTCCGAAATTTTTATTGGCCGCTATAAATTTCAAGACATTTAAATCGTAATTTGTGGTGAAAGGACAGCGCTCTGTGAATCTGCAGAGTCGAGAAGCGCTGAAATTTATTGAATTATAAGATAATAGTTTTCTGATTGAAGGAACTGATATATGCTCTGTTATACAAGCCAAGGAATATGCCTGCTAACAAGACATTTGACCTTCTAACAATTTGATTCAGTCTGTGCTTGCATGACCAACAGCAGATAATTGCATGTTCCTGTTTTTATCAACTTGTAGGAAAATAGCGTGACTGTTCCTGTTTTACGGACAAGTGTTTTTTATTACAGCTTTGTAAAAATATGACATTGTGTTCAAGAATCTTAAGGTGTCAGAAATGTTGTTCCAAGTAACGGCCACTGATTGTTTTACTGATTTTAAGTCAAAGTGAGTAGTTAGGTTTAGGTACTTGAGAACGTCTGCCTTCTATCGTATTCGCTCATTTCGTAACTGTGTGAGTTAGAGCACCTACCTTTCAGTTAGATCAGAATAATTGACTGTCTTTAGCGTCTACTTCCAAATTTGCACAAACGATTCCTATAAGCGAAGAAAAATACGACGGTGTCATTTGATCATAGTACTGGTTTGTAAACCAAAGTACGTTGTGATAGCAGTATTTGCAGTTGTTCATAAATGTCCTCTTCCAGAACTGCTTTTTACCTTTTAATCAAATCATGGCTCAGTCATGCTGAATTTACCGGCGGAAATGTTGGAAGAAATGTTCGAAAAAAGCGTCTTAATCGTAATCGTAACAAGTATGCAAAACATCATTCTGTATCTGTTGATAATTAATCTATCTTGTTGTTCACTGGCTAGAAGTGCTCAAGCTTACTGCAGTAAGGTTATACATTGCCCAAATGAAGGTTTTAGGGTTATTCCGCATACCTGCTCTCCCTTCCATATAGAGCTTGAATTGTCAGCCAAGAATTCAAAGAGTGTCAGGTGAAACTATTTTTCTTCAGTCATATGCTCACGTCGCACTTTCCCGGAAAACTCTGCATACATGAAGAACAACAATGGTTCGAACACAACCGTTTTAACACAAAGTAAACTTTATTTTAATAAGCGCTCCCAAAACCAAACTCGGTGTTACCGACCTTCACCACAAGATGTTACTAACTTTTTTAAAGTAAGTCTTTATCAACATCCCACCAACAGAACTCCAGGAATTGATCAATGCGCTGTTATACAAGCCAAGGAATATGCCTGCCATCAAAACACATGACGCAGGGTCACAAAGAACGGAAATTGTCCAACATTTTTTACAAATCAGTTGTAATACATTGACACAAGGAAAATCAAACATCCCACGTGGGGCTCGTTGAAGCCATTTGGCTGGATTTTTGGCGGAGACGTGCGGCATTCACTGCCCTATTTCAGATACCCTGCAGTATAGGCGTCATTTTCGAACGGAACGCTCGATAGACCAGGTTTTCGATGCCGCTTTCTTGGATTGTGACCAGTAGAGGGTTGGGGAGATGCGGGGAGTGATCCATACATCATGAGCCAGAGCTAACCGGAAGCTCAAAAATTCGCCAGGTCCGGTTGCTATGGGGTGATGTCATTTATCTGTTAGGTTACTGTCATCGCAAGACTTTTGCGGTTCTATTGTGGTTAGCGATAATTGCTTTCAGTGAGAGTAATTGTGTACAAAAGTAACCTGGTTATTTTCAGATATGATCTGGCCACATAATTGATATTTTATAATAAATTTTCATAACGCGGGAATATTGCGCGGTCATATATATAAAAAAAAGACTTCGACTTCGAATGAACCCGTCATCGGTCGTTGAAAACGGACACAAAACGAGATGTGCCTCTGAGTTAGAAGATATGGTGTCTCTCTGACGCATTTGTGCGAAATTGAGCCAGTTTCCAATCGAATTTGCCTTGAGGAGTTAAAGAAGGCGCGTGGGTTTTCTTTTCACGGGAAGGGAAACAAAGGGGCTGCCCTGACTATACATTTGGATTGGTTTTCGCTTGAACCATAAAACAGTTGTTTAAAACCAAACGAAACCACCAGCCACGATTGATTTGTACATGAGTTCATTCACCCAAAAACGACGGAGAGAACCAGAAAGTGTTTTCAGGTTGCGCTGCCCGTGACCAACCTCCCAGAGCATCGAATCAAGACAACAGCTTCAAAACTCAACAAGTCAAACGCACCAAGTTAAGTCTTCCGATTAATATTTTATTTGTATCATAACTTACACCCATTGTCATGCTTTTAGATTGAATGGGGACTAGATAGCTACTAAAATGTTAAATCACTATTTTCATTCGTGGGTTAGACCCTAAACTGAAGTCCATGGTACACCAGTTTTCTGAAAGACGAATCCAGATATATAGTAAAATCACCATGTAGCCACATATTATAAATCCGCTCTGGTTTTCCCACGCAAACGTCCTCGCAGTATTTCTACGTTACCGAGTGCTACAGGATATTTTACAAAAACCACAATTTTTCAGTAATGCGGGACACTATAGGAAACAAAAACAAAAAACAAAATCGTCTTTTTTCCCTCGCTCGTTCATATCATACGAACATGTGACACATCCTTTTTCTGGTTCATCCAAGCTTAAGTCCATGCAATACAGCTGCTGAGAGCTTCGGGATATGTAACAAAATCGTCATAGTTATTTTTCCGTCGTACGTGACATTACAGGAACATGTTACATATCCTTTTCTGGTTCACCCAGGCTGAAGTCCATGCAATACAGTTGCTGAGCGCTTCGGGATATGTAACAAAATCGCCATAGTTATTTTTCCGTCGTGCATGACATTATAGGAAAATGTTACATATCCTTTTCTGGTTCACCCAGGCCAAAGTCCATGCAATACAGTTGCTGAGTGTTTCGGGATATGTAACAAAATCGTGCTATTGATTTTTCCGTCGTACGTGACATTATAGGAATCTGTTACTTATGCTTTTCTGGTTCACCCAGGCTGAAGTCCACGCAATACAGTTGCTGAGTGCTTCGGGATATGTAACAAAATCGCCATAGTTATTTTTCCGTCGTGCATGACATTATAGGAACATGTTACATATCCTTTTCTGGTTCACCCAGGCTGAAGTCCATGCAATACAGTTGCTGAGCGCTTCGGGATATGTAACAAAATCGTCATAGTTATTTTTCCGTCGTGCGTGACATTATAGGAAAATGTTACATATCCTTTTCTGGTTCACCCAGGCCGAAGTCCATGCAATACCGTTGCTGAGCGCTTCGGGATATGTAACAAAATCGCCATAGTTATCTTTCCGTCGTGCGTGACATAATAGACACATGTTACATATCCTTTCTGGTTCATCCAGGCTGAAGTCCATGCAATACAGTTGCTGAGTGCTTCGGGATATGTAACAAAATCGCCATAGTTATTTTTCCGTCGTGCGTGACATAATAGACACATGTTACATATCCTTTCTGGTTCATCCAGGCTGAAGTCCATGCAATACAGTTGCTGAGTGCTTCGGGATATGTAACAAAATCGCCATAGTTATCTTTCCGTCGTGCGTGACATAATAGACACATGTTACATATCCTTTCTGGTTCATCCAGGCTGAAGTCCATGCAATACAGTTGCTGAGTGCTTCGGGATATGTAACAAAATCGCCATAGTTATTTTTCCGTCGTGCGTGACATAATAGACACATGTTACATATCCTTTCTGGTTCATCCAGGCTGAAGTCCATGCAATACAGTTGCTGAGCGCTTCGGGATATGTAACAAAATCACCATAGTTATCTTTCCGTCGTGCGTGACATAATAGACACATGTTACATATCCTTTCTGGTTCATCCAGGCTGAAGTCCATGCAATACAGTCGCTGAGCGCTTCGGGATATGTAACAAAATCGCCATAGTTATTTTTCCGTCGTGCGTGACATAATAGACACATGTTACATATCCTTTCTGGTTCATCCAGGCTGAAGTCCATGCAATACAGTTGCTGAGCGCTTCGGGATATGTAACAAAATCGCCATAGTTATTTTTCCGTCGTGCGTGACATAATAGACACATGTTACATATCCTTTCTGGTTCATCCAGGCTGAAGTCCATGCAATACAGTTGCTGAGCGCTTCGGGATATGTAACAAAATCGCCATAGTTATTTTTTTCCGTTGTGCGTGACATTATAGGAACATGTTAGATATCCTTTCTGGTTCATCCAGGCTGAAGTCCATGCAATACCGTTGCTGAGTGCTTCGGGATACGTAACAAAATCGTCATAGTTATTTTTTCCGTCGTGCGTGACATTATAGGAACATGTTACATATCCTTTCTGGTTCATCCAGGCTGAAGTCCATGCAATACAGTTGCTGAGTGCTTCGGGATATGTAACAAAATCGTGATAGAGATTTTTCCGTCAAGCTGTTTCCAGAATCGCTCGGCATTTCTCGTAAAGAATCACATCATGTATTCGAGATTTCTATCGCTCTTGAGAACTTTGACATAATTTTTGAGATAATTTCCTGACTGCCCATAACATTAACAGATTTTCAAAGTGTCGGTGCACATGATCTTCGAATTCGAATACTAGAAAATTCAGATTATTTTTGGAATCGCTAAGCAACAAACATGTATACAGAGAATACCCTAAACAGGTTTTAATTAGGCTTTCCGCGGAAAATCTGATAACATTTCTGACTCTCGGATATTTCTGGGCTGCTGGGCATAGTCACTTCGCTTACTGAATAACAGTGATAACTGAGATTAGCGAAAACGTTTCATCTATACGTGCTCCGTAGCTTTACAAGAGTAAGAAATGTATCAAAAAATCTAAGTTTTAAACTGGCGTTTGTGCCCAAACCTAGAAAACACATTGTTCCAACGTTATTTTTTCTTTTAATCCAAATTCTTCACGTCAGTCGCGCGATTTCCCGAATCGCCGACTAGTAAAATGTTTTGTATCTTTCTGACAAGATGGAATTGTCTTACAGTAAATATAATTTCACACTTTAGGAGTATGACACATTCGTGCAAAACTTAACGCGTTTTGTGGAACATAAACGATCACCGACAGGGATATGATTACACTGGAATGTTGTAAGCCACTGGATATCCCGTGGACATGTAGGACTAAAAGTTCTACATCTCCACGGGATCCCAGGTCTGTTTTTTGGTAGCCTGCAGTGCAGGCGTCTTATTGGGGCGAGTTAGCGTTACAACCTTGCGACCGCCTTTTTAGACCGCCATGTTAGACCGCCATGTTAGACGGTGGGGGATGGGGGAGGGGAAAAATGAGAAGACGCCTGCCCGAAAAGGCCGTTAAAATGCGAAACACCTCCTGATTAGTTGCGCTTCACTGCATTTCCGGAAATGAGCGGGTAACCTATCAAAATGAGGTTTTCTCGACACCGGAAGTCTCACAAGGGTACACACCACGAGAAGTTTATGCTAAGCCGCAGGATGTCTTGCATTCTCACAGAGGTACGTGTTGCGCTAGCGACTTCAGACGTACAGAGTATTTTAGAAATACCGGCAACTGATGAGATCCACATGGAGGATCGAAACCATGCTCTTGCCTGAACTAAGCCGAACAATGGCATATAAAACACGCAAAACAGTTAACAGGACTTGCGCGTAAACAGCTACATTTGAATCATGTGGTGCCAGAACAACCAAAGGAGGAATAAACCTATACATCGAGCAAGAGAAACATAAGCTCGATCAGATAGCTGCAAGAAACATAAGAATGTCTCTAGACAAACGTATAGCTTTCTCAAAGTAAAGCTACAGCGTCTCCGAAGGAAATCGAACGAGAACAAATATGATATCCGTGATAAGGATCTACCTACAGTGCTTGTAAACAGTTCTAGTCACAACCGGGCCTGGTGTCACAATATAGAAAGCAAGTAAGCAACATGTTCACGGTAAATTTCATATTTTGTCCCTCAAAAGCAAATTCATGGATATATCTTGCAATAGAAATGAGCCTAAACAATGCATAAACACATGGCAAATTACAGAGGTGTCAAACTCAACGAGTCGACATGCAGATAACAGCGGAAACCATGCAGACCTATGACTTATAAAAATTTGCCATAGCACGATCTAACGGCTCAACTCCGCTTAAAATTCCTCCTTATTACACAACATGAAGTGCCCTTCATGAACACGAGTGAAGCGACAAGAAAGGTCGAGTGACCGAACAGAGAACGGCAAATGTGCAAATGTCACGAACCGTAGAAGTCGTGTAGCTTAGTCAACCCCATTTTACGTAAATATTAAGCTTTTCCCAAAGCCAGTGGGTAGCACTGCCAATAGATCTTTTCCGGATACCAGTGTGGAAATTGCGTCTTTTTGCTCCGTTCCTAATTCGCGAGACATTCCAAGTTCACATAAACGCTTGAGAGATTCCTCGAGAGCGGAATCGAAACTAACAACATCACTTTCGACAGAGTTTGCCATGTTTCTTACCCGCACGAACGAAACGAAACTGACTGACAGACAATTGACAGGCAGGGTCAAGCCGCACCAATCAGAAACTCCGTTTGTGGGCGAACGGAGTTTCCTAAAAGAACAATGACCTCGGGCAGGCGAGATTTTCTTCGCTCCACCCCTCCCCTATCCTTCCTCTTGCCTATCATTCACCCCCTCGGTAAAACTTTCTTTCTCTCCCCAGTCTTCCACTGCATGAAATATTCAAGATGGCGGCTAAACTTTTTACGATGTGAGCGCTCGCTCGAAAAAATCTCGCCTGCTCTGCAGGCTAGTTTTTTGGTTGCTAAGAACGTCTGGCTCGTTGTGATACTCTTAGTCTCTCCATACTACGGTACGCTCGGGCAGACTGGCCCAGTTTGGCGTGACTTCCCTTACAAATGCGTCCTCAATCTCAGCATAAACACGCAAAAACGAACTTGGCCAATATACGGCCATCTTGACCTCGCGCTTGTTAATTAACGTATACATATGAAGGAACAGCGTTACTAAAAGATCGATCTGCTTTTCAATTTACTGCTTTCGCGTCAAGGTCAGGTGCTTGCTACGGTCTGACTTAATGCTAGGATAACTTTTACTACTCTCTCTCTATTTTCTTGTGTAGTACATTCAATGTAGTCTAGTTTAGTCTAGTCTTATTTGGTTGAACATTTATTTCAATGTTCCTCATTAGGCCATGTCACTTTCAAAGTATAATATTAATAGGGCAATATGAAATATATCAACTTACAGAAACGTTACTCTTTGTTTTCTTGTTCCAAGAAGGAAAGGGTATCTTTGGCGCGTGACTCATTCCGGTGAAAAAAGGGAAAATGAAATAGTCAGACTGCGTCTTCATGGCTGAAACTGTGGAACGTTTTGAGAAAAAGGCAAGGTTTGAAGATGAAAACGAAGCCGAATTGATTCGAGAGAAACTCGAGCAATTCTTGACCAACATTCTGGCGGAGGTGGAAAAGCGAGACAAGCGATTTCAGAGCACTGTTATTAAGAGCGGAAGTGTTTACGAAGGAACAAAGGTTTGCCAGCCAGATGAATTCGACTTCATGATCAGAATTGACTCACTCACCGACAAACCATTATTTCGTCCATGCGACAAAGGCGAAGGCTACGTCAAACTATTCGTTGCTGAACAAGAGTGGGAAGAATTCAAAGATGACGAAGGCTTCTTCAACCCACATATGATCTCCCGTTTCTTCAAGAAACTTGTCAATGCATCTCTAAGTGACACCGAGCTACCTCAAGGACTGGCCATCAAACGAGTAGGGCAAGACGTGTTTAATGAAATATGGTGGCCTGTGTATTCTGGGCTACTGGGAAATATCGATGGCCAAGAAAGTTCGCCTGTGATGTACTCGGAAAGTCACGGACCGGCTACAACACTTTACATTGAATGGCAAGGCGGCAATAGTTATAGAAATCTAATCGTAAGAGTGGATTTGACACTGACTTTGGATTATCACAAATCCAAGCTCCCCGTTGAGTTGACAACGTGTTCCCAAGAAATAGATCCAATTCTTCAAAAGTGCGGATTCCACGTTGTTCCCGCTGGATATGACAGCTGGCGTATTTCGTTTTCCATGGCAGAAAAAGAAATTCTGGCCTTTTCTCCGGACGGTTTTAAAGCATGCTGCCGAGTCCTGAAAGTCATGAGAGATGAGATATCCAAGAAACTGGGATGGGATTCAACCTTGATTCCATCATACCTGTTGAAGACCGTCCTTCTTTCAGAGCTGTTCGTAACGGACCGCTATCGCTGGGATAAAAATTGTAGGGGCCAAAGGACAATTCAAGCTTTAGAGCTGGCCTTGCAAGGTGTGAAGACGGAGACAATTCCGAACTTCTTCATACCAGGGCAAAATATCCTAACTGTGGCTGATCACGACAACAAACTGCGCCAATGTGTCCTGGAAGACATGTTAAATCAGATCAAGGGTTTGGAATTGGCGTACACACAAAAGGACGCCAAGAAGAGAAAACAACAAATCAGGGCTTTACAAATGACAGATTTGGTGGATTACATGATCTCAGGCCTCCTTACTGGAAAAAACCCGACTGCTGTTTGGAACAAAATGTTTTTAAACATTGAAAACCTTCCTTTTGGTCCTTTGGGTAGACGTGGCTCTCGCCGGTTTATGATCTTTGACCTCAACACCACAGAGCTTGACGAAGGTGGCTACAGAAGGTTGATCCAAATATGGAAAGCGTTTGAAGCTTTCTTTAAGAAGTTACTGAATACTCTTGAAGGGGAGCTAAATTTGTTAGCTCGTAAATTCTACATCAGAACCTGCGAGATGAAAGAGAAATTCGAGTCTGAGCACAAAGGGCTTTGTGAACAACAAGTCGAGGAGGTTCCTCTTCGTCAAATTGTTATTGAATGGTTGGATGAGCTTGTTTCTTGTTACACTAAAGAAGACAACTCAAGCTTGCCAAATATTCACAAAGCAATTTCTCCGGAGTACAAGGCGTCAGGTTTCCTTAAAGACGTTGCTGATGTTACAGTGAACGAAGGTGGTGAAAAAGGGCTTGCTCTTTTAAAACAGCGTATTGAACCGTTCCTCTCCATGGTGCCTGAGAATTACATCATGGCCGCTGTTGTTGATCATGTTAGCCAAATAATTCTGCACTCTAAAGAAGTATGGAAACGTAAACTCCATTACATCACGATACCCGAGTTAGATTTAGATTGAGCTCAGTGTGAGGAGATATTGAAAACGCCACTAATGCCAGGCGAAATTCCGTACTACGTGGACTCTTGGTTTGTTGTTCAGTCACAGAGCGATGACACTAGATTTTTAACATGCCATAAGTGGACAACTCTGCTAAGTAGACATACTCTGTTTCCAAGTTTGTGCATTGTAAGTGGCTTAACTACATGACATTATGTCGAGCAGTTAGGTTAGGTGGGGAAACTTTTGCATATAAATTGGCCTTTGATGTCTGCGGGTTGTCTATGGCCGGACAACAGTTTTCATTATGTTTTTAATTCTAAGCGCTTTAAAACCTCAGAAACAGGCCTTGGACACTGATCTATTGCATCAAGTGGAGGCTACCAATCAATCTAGATACTTTCGTTGCTTCATGCCTTGACTGTGTTATTAGTTCATTATGTTAGACCCATTTTTAGACTAGTAGAACTGTCGATCTTTTTAACAGAGTTTTTATAGTTTTTGACAGATAATCGAAGTCATCTCAGATGGCTGAAAATTTGATCCATTGATTGCATGTTTGTCATTGATCCATCCTCATTACACTTAACAGAATAAGGGCTTTTTGAAAGTTAATTTAGCGCTGAATTTTTTGACTGCACATATGTCAAGTGAACCCAGTTTATTCCGTTGTGCTCGTTTCAGTATCCATGATATTAAGTGGAATCGAAACAATAAAACAAAAAACCTCCTTGCGACCGATTTCAGCTTCCACCGTGCCTGTAAGGAATCAGTCTTCACAAGTTAGACTAGTGTGACCCTGAATTTACTATCAAACACTGTACAGCCCCATTCTTTGGAAGGTATTGTTTTTGATGCACGACATATACGCGTTGTCTCATGGTTTCTTCTACAATGCTTCAGCTTGCTGTAGAGGCAACTTGGACCCCTAGCTACCCCTTCCATACTGTGCCAAATTTCCCACCCCATCAACGTGGGGAAAAATTCCCAACACAAAAGCGCATCGAGTAGTCAAATGCCCAGGGTTTGTTCGGGAAGATGTTGATCGCTGCCTCTATTTGACAGTTAGATTAATCCAAACGTAAGGGAAGCTTGAGGCTCATCAATATGGCATAAGTAAAGTGAAGCCTTGGAGCCGACTGGCTCATAGCTGCCGGAGCTTATCCCGGTTTCTGTAGCATGAAGCGGTTAGGAGTAATTCTACTCCCCCTGGACGAGATGCTGGTCTATCGCAGATTTAATAGTACTTAAGTAATAATGCAAGAAATTATGCTTAGAGATGGTCGATGAATTGTCAAACACAATTTAGGTCGGCACACACCGGGGGACATATTGGGGGGACATGACTAGTGCTAACTCAAAGATATAAAAACTTCTGGACTGTCTAACAAATTAGAGCAGGTACATTATATACCTGCCTTTTACGTTGATAAAATTTGATAAATCATCATAGGACACGACCTACTAGTTCTTAGGGTTAAACTGCTTCACAAATGCGTCCTAAGTCTCAGCATAAACAAGCAAAAAACAACTTGGCCAATATCCAGCCCTTGACCTCGCTCTCGGTCAATAATTTAATAACCCATATATATAAATTAACAGCGTTACTAACGATCAATTTGCATTTTAATTTACTGCTCTCGCGCCAAGGTCAGGTGATTGTTATTGTCTGAATTAATGCTGGAATAACTTTTACTACTCGCTCGCTATTTTCTTGAGTAGTACATTTAATATAGTCTAGTTTAGTTTAGTCTTATTTGGTTAAACATTGATTTCATTGTTCCTCATTAGGCCAGGTCAGTTCCAAAGTATAATATTAATAGGGCAATATATGAAATATATCAACTTACAGAAACGTTACTCTTTGTTTTCTTGTTCCAAGAAAGAAACGGTATGTTTGGCGCGTGACTCATTCCGGTGAAAAAAGGGAAAATGAAATAGTCGAACTGCGTCTTCATGGCTTAAACTGTGGAACGTTTTGAGAAAAAGGCAAAGTTTGAAGATGAAAACGAAGCCGAATTGATTCGAGAGAAACTCGAGCAATTCTTGACCAACATTCTGGCGGAGGTGGAAAAGCGAGACAAGCGATTTCAGAGCACTGTTATTAAGAGCGGAAGTGTTTACGAAGGAACAAAGGTTTGCCAGCCAGATGAATTCGACTTCATGATCAGAATTGACTCACTCACCGACAAACCATTATTTCGTCCATGCGACAAAGGCGAAGGCTACGTCAAACTATTCGTTGCTGAACAAGAGTGGGAAGAATTCGAAGATGACGAAGGCTTCTTCAAACCACATATGATCTCCCGTTTCTTCAAGAAGCTTGTCAATGCATCTCTAAGTGACGCCGGACTACCTGAAGGACTGGCCATCAAACGAGTAGGGCAAGACGTGTTTAATGAAATATGGTGGCCTGTGTATTCTGGGCTACTGGGAAATATCGATGGCCAAGAAAGTTCGCCTGTGATGTACTCGGAAAGTCACGGACCGGCTACAACACTTTACATTGAATGGCAAGGCGGCAATAGCTATAGAAATCTAATCGTAAGAGTGGATTTGACACTGACTTTGGATTATCACAAATCCAAGCTCCCCGTTGAGTTGACAACGTGTTCCCAAGAAATAGATCCAATTCTTCAAAAGTGCGGATTCCACGTTGTTCCCGCTGGATATGACAGCTGGCGTATTTCGTTTTCCATGGCAGAAAAAGAAATTCTGGCCTTTTCTCCGGACGGTTTAAAAGCATGCTGCCGAGTCCTGAAAGTCATGAGAGATGAGATATCCAAGAAACTGGGATGGGATTCAACCTTGATTCCATCATACCTGTTGAAGACCGTCCTTCTTTCAGAGCTGTTCATAACGGACCGCTATCGCTGGGATAAAGATTGTAGGGCCCAAAGGACAATTCAAGCTTTAGAGCTGGCCCTGCAAGGTGTGAAGACAGAGAAAATTCCGAATTTCTTCAAACCATGGCAAAATGCACTAACAGTGACTGATCACGACAACAAACTGCGCCAATGTGTCCTGGAAGACATGTTAAATCAGATCAAGGGTTTGGAATTGGCGTACACACAAAAGGACGCCAGGAAGATAAAACAACAGATCAGGGCTTTACAAATGACAGATTTGGTGGATTACATGATCTCAGGCCTCCTTACTGGAAAAAACCCGACTGCTGTTTGGAACAAAATGTTTTTAAACATTGATAACCTTCCTTTTAGTCCTTTGGAGAGCCGTGGCTCTCGCCGGTTTATGATCAATGACCTCAACATCACAGAGCTTGACGAAGGTGGCTACAGAAGGTTGATTCAAATATGGAAAGCGTTTCAAGCTTTCTTTGAGGAGTTATTGAATACTCTTGAAAGGGAGCTAAATTTGTTAGCTCGTAAATTTTACATCAGAACCTGCGAGATGAAAGAGAAATTCGAGTCTGAGCACAAAGCTAGGGCTTTGTGAACAACAAGTCGAGGAGGTTCCTCTTCGTCAAATTGTTATTGAATGGTTTAATGACGTTGTTTCTTGTTACACTAAAGAAGACAACTCAAGCTTGCCAAATATTCACAAAGCAATTTCTCCGGAGTACAAGGTGTCAGGTTTCCTTAAAGACGTTGCTGATGTTACAGTGAACGAAGGTAGTGACAAAGGGCTTGCTCTTTTAAAACAGCGTATCGAGCCGTTGCTCTCCATGGTCCCTGAGAATTACATCATGGCCGCTGTTGTTGATCATGTTAGCCAATTAATTCTGCACTCTAAAGAAGTATTGAAACGTAAACTCGATTACATCACGATACCCGAGTTAGATTTAGATTGAGCTCAGTGTGAGGAGACATTGAAAACGCCACTAATTACCAGGAAACATCCCGTATCACGTGGACTCTTGGTTTGTTGTTCAGTCACAGAGCGATGACACTAGATTTTTAACATCCCATAAGTGGACAACTCCGCGAAGTAGACATTTTGTTTCCTAGTGTGTGTCCTTGTAAGTGGCTTAACTACACTACATTATTTCGAGCAGTTAGGTTAGGCTGCGAAACTTTGGTCTTTGATGTCTGCGGGTTATCTATGGCCGGATAACAGTTTTCATTATGTTTTTAATTCTCAGCGCTTTAAAGTGCTAGTGAAACGAAATTTTCGTATGTGAGATTTTTGCTTAGTGATAAAGTTTCAACCTTACTTGGAAACACTGCAGACTATTTTTCGCATACGGTAAAACGTCTTAATCCAGTCACAGAGCGAAAAAAGCGTCTTAATCGTAATGGTCACAAGTATCACAAGTATGCAAAACATCATTCTGTATCTGTTGATAATTAATCTATCTTGTTGTTCACTGGCTAGAAGTGCTCAAGCTTACTGCAGTAAGGTTATACGTTGCTTAAATGAAGGTCTTAGGGTTATTCCGCATACCTGCTCTCCCTTCTATATATAGCTTGAATTGTCAGTCAAGAATTCAGAGTGTGAGGTGAAACTATTTTGCTTCAGTCATATGCTCACGTCGCACTTTCCCGGAAAACTCTGCATACATGAAGAACAACAATGGTTCGAAAACAACCGTTTTAACACAAAGTAAACTTTATTTTAATAAGCGCTCCCAAAACCAAACTCAGTGTTCCCGACCTTCACCACAAGATGTTACTAACTTTTTTAAAGTAAGTCTTTATCAACATCCCACCAACAAAACTCCAGAAATTGATGAATGCACTGTTATACAAGCCAAGGAATATGCCTGCCATCAAAACACATGACGCTGGGTCACAAACAACGGAAATTGCCCAACATTTTTTACAAGTCAGTTGTAATACATTGACACAAGGAAAATGAAACATCCCACGTGGGGCTCGTTGAAGCCATTTGGCTGGATTTTTGGTGGAGACGTGCGGCATTCATTGCCCTATTTCAGATACCCTGCAGTATAGGCGTCATTTTCGAACGTAATGCTCCGTAGACCAGGTTTTCGATGCCGCTTTCTTGGATTGTGACCTTTAGAGGGTTGGGGAGATGCGAGGAGTGATCCATATATACTCTTAGTCTCTCCATACTACGGTACGCACGGGCAGACTGGCCCAGTTTGGCGTGACTTCCCTCTCAAATGCGTCCTCAATCTCAGCATAAACACGCAAAAACGAACTTGGCCAATATACGGCCATCTTGACCTCGCTCTTGTTCAGTAACGCATACATATGAAGGAACAGCGTTACTAAAAGATCGATCTACATTTTAATTTACTGCTCTCGCGTCAAGGTCAGGTGATTGCTACGGTCTGAATTAATGCTAGGATAACTTTTACTACTCTCTCTCTATTTTCTTGTGTAGTACATTTAATCTAGTCTAGTTTAGTCTACTCCTATTTGGTTGAACATTTATTTCAATGTTCTTCATTAGGCCATGTCACTTTCAAAGTATAATATTAATAGGGCAATATGAAATATATCAACTTACAGAAACGTTACTCTTTGTTTTCTTGTTCCAAGAAAGAAAGGATATATTTGGCGCGTGACTCATTCCGGTGAAAAAAGGGAAAATGAAATAGTCGAACTGCGTCTTCATGGCTGAAACTGTGGAACGTTTTGAGAAAAAGGCAAAGTTTGAAGATGAAAACGAAGCCGAATTGATTCGAGAGAAACTCGAGCAATTCTTGACCAACATTCTGGCGGAGGTGGAAAAGCGAGACAAGCGATTTCAGAGCACTGTTATTAAGAGCGGAAGTGTTTACGAAGGAACGAAGGTTTGCCAGCCAGATGAATTCGACTTCATGATCAGAATTGACTCACTCACCGACAAACCATTATTTCGTCCATGCGACAAAGGCGAAGGCTACGTCAAACTATTCGTTGCTGAACAAGAGTGGGAAGAATTCAAAGATGACGAAGGCTTCTTCAACCCACATATGATCTCCCGTTTCTTCAAGAAGCTTGTCAATGCATCTCTAAGTGACGCCGGACTACCTGAAGGACTGGCCATCAAACGAGTAGGGCAAGACGTGTTTAATGAAATATGGTGGCCTGTGTATTCTGGGCTACTGGGAAATATCGATGGCCAAGAAAGTTCGCCTGTGATGTACTCGGAAAGTCACGGACCGGCTATAACACTTTACATTGAATGGCAAGGCGGCAATAGTTATAGAAATCTAATCGTAAGAGTGGATTTGACACTGACTTTGGATTATCACAAATCCAAGCTCCCCGTTGAGTTGACAACGTGTTCCCAAGAAATAGATCCAATTCTTCAAAAGTGCGGATTCCACGTTGTTCCCGCTGGATATGACAGCTGGCGTATTTCGTTTTCCATGGCAGAAAAAGAAATTCTGGCCTTTTCTCCGGACGGTTTTAAAGCATGCTGCCGAGTCCTGAAAGTCATGAGAGATGAGATATCCAAGAAACTGGGATGGGATTCAACCTTGATTCCATCATACCTGTTGAAGACCGTCCTTCTTTCAGAGCTGTTCGTAACGGACCGCTATCGCTGGGATAAAAATTGTAGGGGCCAAAGGACAATTCAAGCTTTAGAGCTGGCCCTGCAAGGTGTGAAGACGGAGACAATTCCGAATTTCTTCATACCAGGGCAAAATATCCTAACTGTGGCTGATCACGACAACAAACTGCGCCAATGTGTCCTGGAAGACATGTTAAATCAGATCAAGGGTTTGGAATTGGCGTACACACAAAAAGACGCCAAGAAGATAAAACAACAGATCAGGGCTTTACAAATGACAGATTTGGTGGATTACATGATCTCACGCCTCTTTGCTAGAAAAAACCCGACTGCTGTTTGGAACAAAATGTTTTTGAACATTGATAACCTCCCTTTTGGAGCTTTGGGGAGACGTGGCTCTCGCCGGTTTATGATCAATGACCTCAACACCACAGAGCTTGACGAAGGTGGCTACAGAAGGTTGATGCAAATATGGAAAGCGTTTGAAGCTTTCTTTAAGAAGTTACTGAATACTCTTGAAGGGGAGCTAAATTTGTTAGCTCGTAAATTCTACATCAGAACCTGCGAGATGAAAGAGAAATTCGAGTCTGAGCACAAAGGGCTTTGTGAACAGCAAGTCGAGGAGGTTCCTCTTCGTCAAATTGTTATTGAATGGTTGGATGAGCTTGTTTCTTGTTACACTAAAGAAGACAACTCAAGCTTGCCAAATATTCACAAAGCAATTTCTCCGGAGTACAAGGCGTCAGGTTTCCTTAAAGACGTTGCTGATGTTACAGTGAACGAAGGTAGTGACAAAGGGCTTGCTCTTTTAAAACAGCGTATCGAACCGTTGCTCTCCATGGTGCCTGAGAATTACATCATGGCCGCTGTTGTTGATCATGTTAGCCAATTAATTCTGCACTCTAAAGAAGTATTGAAACGTAAACTCGATTACATCACGATACCCGAGTTAGATTTAGATTGAGCTCAGTGTGAGGAGACATTGAAAACGCCACTAATGCCAGGAAACATCCCGTACTACGTGGACTCTTGGTTTGTTGTTCAGTCACAGAGCGATCACGCTAGATTTTTAATGTCCCATAACTGGACAACTCTGCTAAGTACTGGTTTTCTGTTTCCAAGTGTGTGCCCTTGTAAGTGACATAGCTATATTACATTAGTTTGAGCAGTTAGGTTAGGCGGGGAACCTTTTGCATGTAAATTGGCCTTTGATGTCTGTGGGTAATCTATAGCAGGATAACAGTTTTCATTATGTTTTTAATTCTAAGCGCTTTAAAGTCTCAGAAACATACCGTGGACACTGATCTGTTGCATCTAGTGCATGGAGGCTACCAATCAATCTAGATACTTTCGTTGCTTCATGCCATGGCAGTGTTTTAATTAAAACAAGGCGATTTGTTATTACTTCAGTATGTTACACCCATTATTGTTTTATTTACCTTGACCAAAGGTCTAGTAGAACTGTCGATCTTTTAAACAGAGTTGTTACAGTTTCTGACGGGTAATCGAAGTCATCTCAGATGGCTGAAAATTTGATCCACTGATTAGATGTTTGTCATTGATCTATCCTTATTACACCTAATAGATTATATAAGTGCTTGTTGCAGAGGGAATTTAGTGCTGACTTTTTATACTGCACGTATGTCAAGTGAACCCAGTTTATGGTGATTATTAAAACTCAAAACAGAAGGGCAAACAATATACAGAAAACCTCACCGCAAAGTTACATTATTAACTCAAATCAAAATCCTACCTTTTCGTTTTAGCTCAATCGGGCTCTGAACAACCCGATCCAGGAGCTCCGCTTTTAGGCTGGCCTAAATCTATATATTAATTTATGGGATGCATTAACGAGCAAGAGCGGACAATTTGACAAGTCTGCGGATCCACAGCTACTTTGACAACGTCATGACGAAATTCATGATCAATAACAGGACAGACGCATGAGAAACTGACCTCAACTTGTTAATTACTTAAGAAATAGAAAACATGAACGTGTTTCTATCGAGTTTTAGTATAAATCTAGCAGCCTTCTATCACAAATGCCGTTCTCTCGTTCTCTCTCGAAAAAGCTGTTGCCACAGCTTTTTCGAGTTCTCCCAAACTTTCACGGAGAACATGTTTTCTATTTCTTTTAGAAAACACTGCAACGAAAAAAAGGAAAACAGCTTATTAACTTTGATTATCAAAGTGTAAATTCTCTTTGCCCGCGCCATCATTACGTCAACAGCTCGTGCTAGTTCTGTATTTCTATCGAGTTATAGAAACACGACATTTTTAGCCAATCAGGTTGTATATTTCCTTAGGACTGTTTTGTAAAGTCATTTATCATCGACGTAAAACGAGTGTGTGCTGCTTGTAAAGCAAAGCTTTAAACGATTTCGAAGCAGGCAACTTAAAAAAGTTGACGTGCAAAAAATCAAGGAGAAGCGCAGAAGGGACTGTTAAAAAGAAGGGAGAAGGAGAAAAGAAATGAAATATAATTTTAAAAAAAATGTTATTTAAAGGTCACTTGCCCCGGTGGGGGCGGGGGGGGGGGGAGTCCCACGTAAAAAAGGTCGGGGATGCTCTTTAAAAATTTTAACTAAACTCTATTGGAGACAAAAGTGGGCGTGGCTCCAGCATACAGGTGTATAAATAGGTACCAGCAAATGTTTGGACAACCTGACAGAATACTGGAAAGTAACCCATCGATGGACTAGCACCCAATCCGGGGTAGGAGGCGGGGGGGGGGGGGGGGGTAGCTGGTGTTTTCTAAGGGTAGCCAAGATATGACGGATCTCTCAACTATCTCCAATACACAGAATCTTGAAAAATGTTGCGAGCTTCTGGATGTGTGAATTTGTTTCTTAAAGGAGACCCCATAGACCCAATTTATAAATGGCTCCTAATTGAAAATTATTTTGTAAGTATTAAAATTAGCTCAACTAAACTAGTTTTTGAGTTGATAATTAACGAATTTCTACTCTCAAACGAGGTTAAATGGGCTTATTTAAATGCATACAAAAGAATTTTAAATTGGCAGCCATTTCTGAATATGGTCTATACCGTAAGGAAGCACATTAGAAATAAATTATAACCCTTGTTTAGTGAACAAACATTAGTGCTTTAAAAAATTTTTACCGGGGCAATAACTGGCCCAGCTAATAATCAACCTATCAAAACCAGAGCAAACGCTTTCAAACAAGCGATTTCCCGCGCTTTTCGCCAGAACGTTTCCTTACAAGTGATTTCCCGCGTTTGGCGCCAGAACGCTTCAATGATTTCCCGCGCTTGACGCCAGAACCCTTCCTAACTAACGATTCTCGCGCTTGGCACCAGAACGCTAGCTCCCTTACTAAGGACTCTCGCGCTTTTCGGCAGAACGTTTCCTTACAAGCGATTTCCCGCGCTTGGCGCCAGAACGCTTCGTAAATAACGATTCTCGCGCTTGGCGCCAGAACGTTTCCTAAATAATGATTTCCCGCCTTGGCGCCAGAACCATCCTCACTAGCAACTTCCAGCGCTTGGCGCCAGAACGCTTTGTCTCTAGGCATTTCTCGTGATTGGCACCAGTGATGTGTATTTGTTTTGAGATATGATTGGCCTATTTTGCTGCTCAAATGAACTAACTTCAATTCAAATCTGCGTCCTCGTGTTTTTTGTGATAGCATACTAAAGGAGAAAAGGTCTTGTAAGTCCCCTTAAATACAGGAAATGCAGCTTCAATACTTAAAAATACAACAAACATCACACTTTATTTTCTTTAAAATATCAAGCTTATTACATTTTGCTGCTTAGAAATACCAATCACACCAGCCATTCGAGGCAAGGTTAAAAAGTATGTAAATAGCTTATATCTATCTTTTACTATTATATCTCTCAGTTAGTACGCGCGTTGTGATTGGTCAATTTAGCGGGCCGTATTCTCCTGTAGGACCCGCTAAAATTTCAAGTTGTTTTTGTTGCCAAACTGTTCCGTGATTTATCGCCAAGTGTTCTTAACTTTTATAGCAAGTACAAGTTTAAAACTTTCTTTTACTCTAAATTGTGTATTAAAGCGTGCTAACGACTTGAAAACGATTTCAAATTGGCTCGTTTTGCTTTTGAGGTGCGTCAGAAATTTGAAACTGTTCCATGTGAATAGAAATCGTTCACGAACGCGCGTCAGGCACACAGTAGAGATATAATAAATATCTTACTAACCTCGTCCTCTCGGTCCGTACTGTAAGTTACGGATCCGTAACTTACAGTACGGACCTCGAACTCGGTTAGTAAGAAACAAGTAACACGTTGTGTTTTTATTTGTTGTCTATTAGAGGGAATAGGGGAAACTTATAATTTCAGAGCTGAACAAAGAGTTTCCAGCAATCTGATTAGTTCAGCGATCCCTTCTATGAAGCGGTTTATATAACATTTTTGAGGCCTGGCTGCTAAGCTCGCCACCTTTTCGCAAGTGGACATGGCGGACAGTTGGTGAATTAATCTTTCATCTATTCGGAAGACATTACCCTAAGTCCAGGATATTTGAAAGGATGGAGAATTTTCAAAATGACTCCTGTCAATCCTTGGACCAAAAATCCTTTCAAGAACTCGTGTTAAAGGTAGTCAAGAATCGTAAACGCAGTGGTTACGTTGATTGCCAGCAGGTCAGATCGATTGACCGAAATCTGTTTTTCTCCAAACTAAAGCTACTCATTTTGAGACGATGATGACAACAGTGGATGAAGTCAAGAGCGATAAAACAAAGGTACCGGATGAATTTGTTTTTTGTAGTGTTTTGCTTGCTTGTTTTACTGCCGAACTGAATGAGTAAACTAATTCACAATCGATGTAAGCTTACATGTAAGCTTCTCATTAACGAGCAATTGGGTCCCTGTTTTATGTTTTAGTCCGTATTCTCTTTTGTTCAGCTCTGAAAATATACCAAAACAATTATTCGCCTCAGGCTCAATGAATGTTAAATAACATTTTTTTTACCTAAAAACACCAATCACACCAGGTATTCAAGGCAGAGTTAAAAAGTATATAAATAGCTTTTATCTATCTTATAACATTTTTTTTACCTAAAAACACCAATCACACCAGGCATTCAAGGCAAGGTTAAAAAGTATATAAATAACTTACATCTATCTTATAACATTTTTTTTACCTAAAAACACCAATCACACCAGGCATTCAGGGCAAACTTTAAAAGTATATATATAGCTTATATCTATCTTATAACATTCTTTTACCTAAAAACACCAATCACACCAGGCATTCAAGGCAAAGTTAAAAAGTATATAAATAGCTTATATCTATCTTATAAGATTTTTTTACCTGAAAACACCAATCACACCAGGCATTCAAGGCAAAGTCAAACAGTATATAAATAGCTTTTATCTATCTTATAACTTTTTTTTTTACCTAAAAACACCAATCACACCAGGCATTCAAGGCAAGGTTAAAAAGTATATAAATAACTTATATCTATCTTATAACATTTTTTTTTTTTACCTAAAAACACCAATCACACCAGGCATTCAAGGCAAAGTCAGAAAGTATATAAGTAGCTTTTATCTATCTTATAACAGTTTTTTTTACCTAAAAACACCAATCACACCAGGCATTCAAGGAAAAGTTAGATAGTATATAAATAGCTTATATCTATCTTATAACATTTTTTTTACCTAAAAACACCAATCACACCAGGCATTTAATGCAAGGTTAAAAAGTATATAAATAGCTTATATCTATTATAACATTTTTTTACCTAAAAAAACCAATCACACCAGGCATTCAAGGCAAGGTTAAAAAGTATATACATATATCTAAGCGATTTCGCAAAAAGCGCTAGGTGTTTTCTTGGATTCGGGCTGTAAGCTAGCGACCTTAAACCCAGGGGGGTTCCGTTAAGGCCAGACCGGGCACATGGCCCAGGCACTGGCCTATCTGCTGGTGGTTTGCTGGCCACCAGCTGCCAAAATCAGGGGGGAAGGGTAGAGTGTCTCGTACTGACACCCCCAGCTAGCTACACTTTGAGTTTTTAGTGTTAAATAACCATGATATTGATTATGTTTCTGGGTATTTCACTCAGTTTTTAACCTTGTTCAAGGCTTCTGTGTTGACATGGCATCCTGCTGGACTGGTCCATGTCACGTGCATGCGTGAGGGACCAATCTCCCAGCCAGAGGGGGGGGGGGGGGGAGCGCGGTCAGAGGACTTTTAGCCGGTGGGACTGTCTTTGAGTCAATGCGGGCATGTTTTTACGAATTTGGTCAGATATATTTATAGCTTATATCTACAATGAAACTTACTACATTTTTGCTGCCTGGAAAAACAAATCAAACCAAGTCTTCAAGGCTAGCTTAAAAAGTATACATATATAGCCTACATCTAGCTTATTACATTTTGCTGCCTAGAAATACCAACCAAACCGGGTTTCCAAGGCAATTTATTTAAAAAGTAAAATCTCACGCACAAATAAGAAAGACCTGTTAACTGATATTTGGGTAAAAAGCACTCTGTTTCGGACTTAAAACTCGTCACAAGGTTTACGACCAAACACAATACTCTAGTCTACAAAGGTGCTGCACATCACCAAAAAACTTAGTAAAACAACAGCATAAAAAAACCTCTACCTCCTATCAAGCACCAAGTGAGTTGTCTTTTCAGTGCAGAAGAAACCTTACCCTGACATTGGTGATAGAAGTCTTTTGCCTAGAAACACATTCATTAGGGCAAGGCCTCGACCATGGCCATACAACGGCGAAAACGAAGCTTTAATATATTCTACGGTTAGGCCTACCGTCTGCGCTAATCTGTCACGAAAACGGAGCTATTCGAAAATGCTCTTCAAACCGAAGGAACATGAAAACGCCGGCTTTGCGTCTCAGTGTGTACGAAAAACATCATTTAATTTTGAAAACGGGGCTTTTCGTAAACGATGTGATTTTCCTGTTCGAGCTTTTCACAAACACAAATCCAATCCGGTAGCTAATGTGGACTGAAAACATTTGATGCGCTTTCATTTTCATATCTCTTCAGTATCTTGTGGACAGAGCCTAAAGTTATCATTTATGTAAAATGTTGAATGTTTGTTGAATGTTTGTGGTGGTCAATGCGCTTAGCTACAGCTAGCTACAACTACGAAATCAGTCTACTCCACGAGAAACAAAAATATGCATTCCTAACTTGTATTAACAAAATGCGGATAACTTTGAGAACATTAGAATATTGGAACATTTTAAGACGAATTCTTCTAATCCTGATATTTTGCTTTCTCAAGCGATTCAACCGAATATGCTTCAGTGAATTTACTTTTTAGGAAACTTATAGATGGTCATTGCTTACTGAGCCTATGTGCCGTTTTTGCATATATGCAAACTCAATCGATCTGGTTGTCAAAAAAATCTACGGACGATCATGTTCTGCATGCTGTTTGTTCAGTTTTCAATTCACACGGATGCTGATTCAGTAAATACACAGTAGTTTAAGTTCACTCTTTGAGAATCCACTGTGGTGGTAAAAATGTTATGTATATAAGTGAATAAGTAATTATCAAATATTTGAACTAGCTCAGTTAAGGCATTCAACACCTGCCATGGCATGGTTGTCATTAAGAAAACCGCTGAGATTAATAAAGTACAACATACCTGAATAAGGACTGATGTTTTCCTTTCTTCAGTGCCAAATTAAACGTTTAAAGAAAGTAATCTTAAGGTGAGCTATCCTTTTCAATAATAAGCTAAGCTCACCGATCCATAGCTATTAGTAGGTTTTAGTGACCGTTCTCAAATTCATTAATAATTCGTCAAGTTTAAACAAAGAAAATCACCACCGTCAAGGAGGCTATTGGATACCCGGTCTTAATTAGCATAGATTTCGACGATTTTGCTTCTACCTGTACCCCTTAGTTTTTGTTTCGATTGACAACTGAAGATATATCAAACACTCGACACTTACTCAAACCCCTTGAAGCTCGTCAAAAATACTCCGCTTTGCATCGTATTTTCAACTCCTTTCTTGGTGTTTGGTTGTCCCGATGGAAATAAACTGCTTCTCGATCTCGACTCTTCGTGAAGTCGTTGAAATTCTTCTATTTTCTCCCTCGTAACAATCGTTTTCTCATGATCAGGGCCAAGCACGTTTTCCCGAATTTCAAGTCCCTTCTGGAGTTCCTCCAATGCCAATTTCAATTTACCTTGGATCCTGAAAGCATCACCAAGACAAACGTGGGAGCGAGCAGTATCTGAATGGTCCCCCAGCATTTTCGTTTGTATCTCCAGAGCCTTCTCGAGCTTTCTCTTGGCCTTGTCGGCGTAATCTCCCGAATTATTTTCACCGGCGAGGGTTATGTACGAGTAGCCAATCCAGTATAACAGCGTAGCAGCCCAGGGGTGCTCGCCAAGCTCCCTTTCGTAAACTGGCAAAGCTTTGTTTTCCCAGGTCTCGATTGCTTTTAGATGGTCGTTGCAATACCGATAGCTATCTGAAAAAACAAAAAAGAGGAAAAGCGATTAAGTCTACTTTCATTTTTTTCCAAAATGAAACTATCCTGCCACAACCTATATCCAACGAGTGTTGCTGAGGCCTTGATAACCTCGTTATTATGTGAAAACCTGAGTCCAATCTGGTCCAATCCCGGGGGATACTCCCAGAAAAAATTAGGTGGGGGTGTGCGGCCCGTTTCCCAAAATCCTTACCCTTATTTTCTTATTGATAATGATGAAAAAGTAGCTTCTTTACCCCTTTCAAGACGAGTGCAAAAACCATCCCTATTAATGACCAAAATGGCCGAAATCGATACCCTATTTATGACCTACCCAACACTCAGGGAAGTCTAATTCAGAGTGTTCGATCTGTTTAGAAATGAAGGGATCAAAAAACATTATTTCGTTTAGCACTTGACGAAGTTTTTGAGTTTGGGCATACTGTAGAATCCGTGACGGCCATATGGTCTGCAAATAATAGTAGACATCACAGCTGTTTCCGCTCTACGATTATGGTCTGCTTTATTTTCTCATGAATGATTCTCTTGTTATTGATTTCTTTGTTTTAATCAGTGTGTTTTTCGTTTTCTCAAGTATAGTTATTTCGTTACCTACGTAGGTGAGAAATTTTAGAACATGAACGTTAGGTACCACTCATGTTACAAATTTCAACGCCTAGGTGACAAAGAGACCTCTACGATCTTTGACGCTGGCTGGCCCCTATTTTTCTTTTAATGGATCATTTTCTCTACCAATTTTCTACGTTTAGCGAAAAAATGGAGAAAATCTATCGATTAGAAGTGCACCATCGAATTCTGACTACCATGGGAAGAAGGAAAACGATAAAGGCCCTGGGGAGAACGTGTAACAAAACAACTGAAACAACACCGCATGCATAATAACCATAACTTCAAGTTCATAGCACAAGTTATGTACCATGACACACCAAAAACATCGCTGAATATTACAAACCAGGAATAAGCTGCAAACTAAAGAGAGCCGAGGAAAGAGCACGCAGAAACGCGATGTTTGTGAGGCAAAGCACGCATAATACAAACATCACTGAATATATTACAAACCAAAAGTACACGTGCAAACTGAAGGCAGCATAGGGAAAAGCATTCCACAAACCTTGCGTTTGGGAGGCAAAGCACGCATAACATGATATATAGATTTAGCCAAGCATAAAACTGAGCTGCCGATTGCAATAAGTTAACCATACAGGTAAAAAAAAAAAAAGAATTTGTTTTTCTTGGATCAGAAATATAAAAAATGATTAATTGTGGGCATGCATGTAATTGTTCAGCGTGTGGTTAGCAAACTATACCAAATAAGCCTACCCAAATTTTGCAAGGTTGTAGAAATCACGTACGTAATATATCAGGGACTTTCCAAGAGACGATTATGAAAGGAATATCTCGAAAGAAAAGCCTCGACAACATGCCAGAGGTTAATGGTTAATTCACGCCGAAATTTTCCCTTTGCACGCACCTCGCTCCTTCTCCCCCAGAGTAATAACCTGGCTTGAGCCTGTTATCCAATCGAAAACCAGTACCTGGACAGCCATAAAACCGTACTGTCTAAATTGTTTCTGAGCCCATCCTGTACAGGTCATTAGTAAATATAACATAACATAGCTCAATGAGCCCTTGATTTTATCAGTTTGTGATATACTTACGTCCAAGATCACAGTAACCAGCGGCGACATACAAAGAAACACCTAATCTATCCCGTATGTCTATTCCTTCCTGGAGTAGGTTGCGGCCTTCCTCTTCTTCTCCCTACAACAGAAAAATCATCCTAGATTAAAAGCTCTATAAATGGAAGACACCTGGCCGTTGGGTTAATTTGCGTTCGTTGATGTTGATGACTGGTTCAGAAAATTGGTGGGTTTTTACTTCCTCGTTAAATAAATATGTCTTTTTCTTTTTCTAAGCAATGTACTATATTAAAAATGTAACATGAACAGCGTTGATAGACATGGTAAAACAGTTCATTTTTGCACTAAACTTCGTTATCTGGACAGACGGGTTTCATTTGAAACTTCGTGCTATTACAGGGGCTCAGTCACGGTATTGTGAATTATTTTGGCCACATACAGAATTTCAGAATAAAAACTAGCGGTAAAAAAACGACGTTTCGATCTCTCTGAGATCATTTTCAAGTTGAAGAAAAAACGAATGAAATATACATATATAAGTGCAAATTAGGGCGTGAGAATGTCAAACGATAAAATATGTAAATACAAGCGCTAGAATGTAAGTGTTAAAATAATAAAATACTATTAAAAAAAAACCCTATATAAATAACTTTGCACGGATTGAATCTGACTGCTTGAGACAAGGGTGTAGAGAAAACCAACTGACACCGGATTATTACTACATTACAAGAGCCACGTCGACGTTAGATACAAGAAGTCATTGCTAAAAACAATGCTGGATCGTGCCTTTAAACTATCATCTACCTGGCAACTGTTCCACCTGGAATGTAATCGTCTCACACAGACGTTCTCCCAACTTCAGTACCCAGCGCAATTGATACAATCGACCATCAGTAATTTTGTCACCAAGAAAGTTTCTGGCGATCCAATTTCTACTCGAGTACGTAACGTGAATGAAGCGCCTGTCAGAATAGTGTTACCTTTCAAGGATCAGAGATCGGCCAATTCCGCGCGAAGGCAACTTGGGGAACTAGGCCGAAAAATTGGAATTGATATTCGTCCCGTGTATACAAGCCGCAAGATCGGACAAGAGGTCAAACAAACAGAAAAGAAGCCGCCTATCATTAACCAGCAACGCGTTGTTTACTACTACAAGTTTGGTTTGTATGATGAAAACTATGTCGGGTACACGTGCCGACACCTCTATCAACGCGTTGAGGAACACAAAGGATCGTCTTCAATCGGGAATCACATCAAAGAGCAGCATGGAACAGTCCCAAGTGACATATATCGTGATTTTAAGATCTTGAGAAAGTGCCAAAGTAAATTCGACTGCCTGATCTACGAAATGCTCTTGATAAAGGAGCTTAAGCCAACCTGGAACAAACAGTCAGATTCAATCCGTGCAAAGTTATTTATATAGGTTTTTTTATATAGTATTTTATTATTTTAACACTTACATTTTAGCGCTTGTATTTACATATTTTATCGTTTGACATTCTCACGCCCTAATTTGTACTTATATATGTATATTTCATTCGTTTTTTCTTCAACTTGAAAATGATCTCAGAGAGATCGAAACGTCGTTTTTCTACCGCTAGTTTTTATTCTGAAATGTTTTTTCAAAAAAACATACAGAATTGCCTTTAAATGGTAGGAAATACACCAAAGAGATAATGATAAACCATAAACTAAAAGGAACAAGGATGGCTAAGAATGGAGAAGATTAACACGGATTACAAACGACGAATTTGAAAAATTGAGACTAAACTTTTCAATATGCGCAAACCGTGACTGAGCTCCTTTAAATTACTGTGGGTCGTTATTCTCCCACCTGGTTTTTCCCAGTCTAGATTCCAGACCCTTAAAAATAACGGCATAAATAGATGTCACAAACTTGTAACGCTACAGTTAGTTTGAAAATGCATGTTGCTTAACTGGCATAGGAAACGTCAAGTTTATTATAAAAATGCATTGGTTTACCATGTTTGTCATCGCTGCTTATGTTATATACTTAGCGCTCAGGGAAGCAGGATAACTTTGTAAATGAAATGTTCTTACCTGAAGAAGATAACACAACCCGAGTTTAGTAGTGGTGTGCGCATGCGTCTCACTCTTCCGTTTCTCGTCGTCTGAAAATTCCGTACGGATATCATACGCTTCCTTAAATATATTAAGAGTTTCTTGGTCACGCCTGAGGTGAGCCGCATCAGAACTCAAAAGCCGCCGGAACCCAAGAGAATTTGAACTGTCTGCAAGCCTTTCCTTGTCATCGCAATTCCTGGATATTTCGCGGCACTTCTCATACAGTTGAGCACATTCTTGGGGCGGTGATAACACTTTGACCAAGAAGTTCAGGACTTCAGTACCGTTAGCAACATCGATGGCACACAATTTCTCTTCTTTAACGGTCGTGTCTTCAAAACAGTTCTTAAACGCTTCAGTGATGTTTGCTTTCTCTTCTCTGAATATGGAGATGGCTTCGCAAGCTTTATCTTTGGTGATGAATTGTTTGCTTAGGATTTGGATGCGTTTCAGGAAGTGATCATTAAACTTCTTCTTGGCTTCGTCACCTTCGTTGCCCACGCCTAGGGAGCCACCCTCTTTCCTGCAGAAGGCTTGGAGTAAAGGATGTACGCTGAACTTTCCCTCTTTCGTCGTCTGAAGAAGTGATCCTTGAACCATCTTTGTCTTTGCTTTCTCTACCTCACCCTCGTCATCAAAAAGAATCAGCATATCCTCGGCAGAGAAAGTCGATGGGAAAACTGAAACACGGACAAGATTCGTTTTCATGTCTCTAGGAAACTCGCGAAGGAATTTTCCCAATCGATT